>NC_045455.1:5056465-5152814 GCF_002776525.5 Piliocolobus tephrosceles
TTTTTTTTTTTTTTTTGAGACGGAGTCTCGCTCTGTCGCCCAGGCTGGAGTGCAGCGGCCGGATCTCAGCTCACTGCAAGCTCCGCCTCCTGGGTTTACGCCATTCTCCTGCCTCAGCCTCCCGAGTAGCTGGGACTACAGGCGCCCGCCACCTCGCCCGGCTACTTTTTTGTATTTTTTTTCAGTAGAGACGGGGTTTCACCGTGTTAGCCAGGATGGTCTCGATCGCCTGACCTTGTGATCCGCCCGTCTCGGCCTCCCAAAGTGCTGGGATTACAGGCTTGAGCCACCGCGCCCGGCCATGGTGAAAGCATTTCTAAGCTTTGAAATGTTAACCAACATAACATACTATTTTGCATTATTATTTTCTAAAATCATCTATATTTACATTGAAAAGTATAAAGTCCTGTGGATATGTTGACTGGAACTATATGAATTTACAACAGATCCGTGCAGGGAGTAGAAGACGTTACTGCTCTGGCAAAACCAGAGTATGTAATTCCAGTCAGTCACATACAGCCAGTCTATACAATAATAACAATACAAATAATACATCCATCTACTGGCATCTGCATAACAACCATACAAGGCTGGTCTTATATACCTGTTTTTTTTGTTGTTGTTGTTGTTGTTTTTTGTTTTTTTGTTTTTTTTTTTTGAGGCAGAGTCTTGCTCTGTCGCCCGGACTGGAGTGCAGTGGCCAGATCTCAGCTCACTGCAAGCTCTGCCTCCCGGGTTTACGCCATTCTCCTGCCTCAGCCTCCCGAGTAGCTGAGACTACAGGCGCCCGCCACCTCGCCCAGCTAGTTTTTGTATTTTTAGTAGAGGCGGGGTTTCACCGTGTTAGCCAGGATGGTCTCGATCTCCTGACCTCGTGATCCGCCCGTCTCGGCCTCCCAAAGTGCTGGGATTACAGGCTTGAGCCACCGCGCCCGGCATGTACCCATTTTATACTTGAGGCTCAGTAAGGCTATGGGACTTCCACAGAGTTCCTGAGCTGCAGACCTGAACCACAGCACAGCTGCAGGCTTCTCTCCCGCTTTCTCTCTACTCCAGGCTATCGTGGCTTCACTAAACGGAATAATCACTTGACTTCAATTTCAACCTTAAACCTAATTTAAGTAAACATTTCTGAAAGAAGAGAGGGAGGAAAGAGGGAAAATAAGAAATTAGGGAACCAAGAAAAGAATGAAAAAACCCAGCAGGTCAGGGAGGGATGGGATGGGAAAGGAAACCAGGAGGGAAAGGGAAGAGAAGGAAGTCTTGCACATTATATGCCACTTAAGAAACATTCTGAGTTCTCAGAGATATTATAAAAACAAATGTCAATTTTAGTGGTTCTCGGAAATAAAAAAAAATAAAACGTCAAATCATGTCTTCAATATTCTTTTACATAGTTACCATTTGATAAGACCTACACTTTGTAAAAATCTGGAAAGAGAGATGCAAAGTAGTTTTTATTTTAATTTTTAAAAATTTTCCACATGATGTATTTATCTCTAAAGTGTGAATCAGAGCTTTATGGCTTTGAAAAGCGTTTTGGAAAGCTTTCCTATGAAATGTGAATATATAATCCATTCAGTTTATCAGGCTGCTCTTCCCTGGAGAGAACCGTCCAGCTAGCACCTTGTGGGCAAGAACATAGGAGAACATGATGGCTACAGTGCGGCATATTACCGGGTGAATATCAGATCACACAGGAGCAGAAAGCCTGGGTAGCCACCGTTCTCTCTCTATTAACGCATAAATAGAACATGGTTACAATTACTTTTTATGTCTAGGATACAATTATAAAAAGTCTACATTAAAACAGAAAAGTTATCCTAGGAAGATTACACTTGCTATTCTTATGTCCTGAATGTCTTATATTTGAAGAATATTTTATGTCTTTTAGAAACATCTTATTAAATTACCACTTTAAAAGCAATGAATCTGCTAATTATAAATTGTTTTAACTCCACAGAGGGAGAAATCTCAGTACTTTGATGAAATGGTTGACCTAGTTTGCTCTTCTTTAATTAAATAAATATCATTGTACTTACTACTGCTAAACTCAAACACCTAATTAACACAGCTTGAAAGCAAATTAATAGAAATGTACAATAATTTCACATATACACATTGACTAAACGTCATGCCATATCACTAATTGCATTCAAAAGTTTTTGAATGTTAGTTAATTTGAACAGTAGGAAATCAATTCACCTGAGATTTTCCACACACTTCTATAAATGAATTAAGAAAAAATACTTCAAAACAATGTCAGTAAAAACAAAACTACATTTTAAAGTTATCTTTAATTTCTCCAGGTTATATAATGAATAACATTAATTTTCCCATTCTTAGTAAAAAATTAAGGTATGAGGAAAATAACTCCGTAAGTTTAAAAATAATATTCAACTGTTGGTCATACTCAATTTTTTGCTCACATACCTATTCTACTAGAATGCTATGACGTAATATTTTGATTAATAAACAAGCTATTGAAAAAATGAAATATTTCCCCTCCCAAAAGGTAATACATGAATATATATATATATACACACACACACACATATATATATATAAATTTTGTTAAATCTAAAGGTGAGCAGTAATGGTTTTATATATAACAAGATAAAGCAGCCCATAAGACTTTACTCAAAGTGGCTGCCCGTGAAAACAATTAGGAAACAGAACTCATTCTTGAGTTTCAACTGTTGCAAAATGACTCAGAAATTTGTTTCCTCAACACTCACTGCAAACTAATTTGAGTCTTAAATATCTGTAATGAAAACAAAAACCAAGCTTTTAGATTACTACATTTATGGGCATAAGTGTTAAAATGTATGAGGGGTAAGAGGGTGTTAGACACTAGTTAATTAATGGTTATTTTTCCTCTATACAGGATAGTATTAAATCATAACTAGAAATGGAAAGTTATGTCAGACATTAAAATACACAAATTATATGGCTCAGAAACACGTGGAATGTCAAAAGAAGTTAATAGGATCCTTAAGAAAGTTAAGAATATTTTGCCAGGTGTGGTGGCTCACACCTATAATCCAAGCACTTTGGGAGGCTGAGGTGGGAGGATCACCTGAGCCCAGGAAGTCAAGATCAACCTGGGCAACACAGTGAGACCCTATCTCTTAAAAAAAGAAAAACACACACACAGAAAAAAAAAGTCCGAGCATGGTGGCACATACCCTAGTCCTAGCTATCTGGAAGCTGAGGCAGAAGGATCACTAGAGCCTGTGGGGCTGAGGCTGCAATAAGCCATGATTGTGACACTGCACTCCAGCCTGAGTGACACAGCAATGTTCTGTCTCAAAAAATATATACGTATTTTCTCTTAAATTTTACCTAACCTTTGATTTGTCTAGTACTGTGGACTCACTGTATTTCTCCAAATTCATATCTGGAAGCCCCCATCCCTAATGCAACTGTATTCGGAGATAGAGCCTATAAGGAAGTGATTTAGGTTAAATGAAATCATAAGGGTGGGATCCTGATCCTACAAGATTACTCCAGAGAGTGCCCTCTCCCTGCTCCTCCCAGCCTCTCCCTCCTTCCCATTCTCCCTGCCTCCTCCTGTCCACCCTGCAAGGACACAGCAGTGGGAAGGCACCCTGCACCTTTAGTCAACCTGCACCTGGACCTTGGACCCCCAGAATCCAGATGCCTCCACGACTGTGAGAAATGCATTTCTGTTGTCGAAGTCACCCAGACTGCGGTGTTTTGTCATGGCAGCTTGAGCCGATGAATACACCTGCTAAAATTTAAAAGTGTTTCAAATGTTTTGCTTATCTGCTTTAGTTACTTGAAATAACAAAAATTACTAAAATTAAAATTAAATTTTAAGAAGATCTTTAGGAAACCTGGCTAAAATATCTATAAGATATGAAAAAATAGATACACTGAAGAAAGCTATTTTCAAGGATGCAAGTTATTCTGCCACTTATAAAACAGAAATATACAAAAATCATTTATTTCTGTGGCCATAATAAAATACATTAATTTCCATAACTCCAAGCTCATTCCCCTCTCCCCCTTCGAATCCAAAATTACCTCCCATAACTTGGGCGCCAGACAAGGACATATACGCACACGCAAACACACACACACGCAACGTAAACACACAGATACACACAAATACACATGCAATGCATGACCACAATTACTTTTAAGAATAAATGATTCAGTGGCTGGTTTGCCCTTCTTGTTCGTAAAATATTTGGATCATTGAAATAAACCAAAAAACACAGAATACATAAAAATCAAAATAATGACAAATGACTCGACTGGAAATATTCAAGAAGTAATGAGCTGGCTGAGTTTACATTCCTAGTATATAAGTCAAAACCAAAATTCAAATTGTAAATCACAATAGCAATTATGCGCGTTGATCAGCAGAATGCACTAATTGTTTATGAAAACTGCAAGCAAAATATTAATCTAGGCATTAATTTGTCTTTGAATATAAATTAGTGCACACTTGTTTTTGAAATATGTGGGATTTTTAATACATTACTGGATATGAAAAAGTACTGGTAGACATGCGGTGAGGGAGGGATTGATTACCTGCTCGGGTTTGGTGGAACCGCCCATCGTAGGGTTTTCAGGGGTGCTGTCCTGAGACTGCTGCTTACACAGACCTTTCGTTGCATCTTTGAACATAATGTCTTTTTCCAACAGACTGTCTTGCTTGGCAATTGGTAACACCAGGGGACTGCTAGAGGAAAAAAAGTCAGTATTACAATTAGTCTCTTTCTAATGTTTTATCAACTGGAAATTACCAATACAGGATAGCTGGACTATAGATGGTGATTTTATTCAGATAAATACTTCTTATAAACTGCAGGAAAAAAATTAATAAGAAATCTGTAAACTTTAAAAAAATTAATTCCAAACTTTATTCAATTTTAACTTTAAAAGAAAAAATATATACTTATTTGAATTCCAGAAGAAAATGTTTACAAATGTATATCTGACTATAATAGATCAATCAATAAACAATTTAAGTGCTGAGATTGAAATGCATGGCTGAACTAGACAAGATTTAACATTTAAACGCAAAAATGGATTGCAAACAACTGAATAAAGGCATAATTGTATAATTAGTTTAAAAATCACTCATTTAGGATTTAAAATACAAAATCATGGGCAAAATTTCAAGTTTCTAATGGAATAATAACACGAGAATTAAAAATAATAATATCTTTAAGGACTGCAACATTACAAACAGAGTAACTTTTGTTCATTCTATACAGCTCAAACAAAGCCAAAAAATAAAAGATACTTAACTTTGTATTCTTCTATTGACTTTATTGCCAAAATACAGCCATTATTTTATAATGTTCATTAAAAATAGAAAATAAATGATAAATGTTGCATCGTATCACTAAGATTTAAAATGTGCCTCCTGAATTGTTACCATATAAGCAGAAATGCATGTGTATTTAATCAAGCGCCATCTATGTAAACATAATTATTTCATGTAGTCTACCATAGTCACTGTGATTCTAACTAGAGCTAAGTGCAATTTTTTTTTTTGCCTCTTTTAAAATTCTATTTATTGAGGTCTAGTTTACATACAGTAAAATTCACCCTTTGTTGTTCAGTTCAATGAGAGTCGACTGATATACATAGTTGCATAAGCAAAACAACCAGCAATGTATAGAATACTTTATCACCTCCAAGAGACCCTTTGTGTCCCTTGGAGTGAATTATTATTAGGTGAATTAGTGGCTTCTCACACTGTGATTTTTATTTGAATTTCATTTTCTTATTTTAAAACTTATTAAACAAAAATGGAATATATTTAAGGTGTATAATGTGGTGATTTGATATACATTTTGTAAAGGAAACTACAATTCTATTAATTAACATATCACATTAGATCTCCAAAATTTGCTCATCGTATGATTTAAAGTGTGTGCTCTATGACTGACACCTTCCCTTGCTCCGACTCTCCAATACCTGGCAGCCACCGTTCTACTCTCTGCTTCTGTGATTTTCAGGTTTTTAAGAGTCCACACATAAGCAAGATCATGCAATATTTATCTGTCTGTGTCTGGCTGACTTCACTTGGCCTAATGTCTTCCATGTTGATCCACTGCAAACGACAGAATTTCTTTTTTTTTTTTTTTGTAGCTGAATAATATTCTGTAGATATGTACCACAATTTCTTTATCCTTTCATCTGTTCACGGGCCTTAGATTGTTTCCATATTATCACTATTGTGAATAATGCTGAAATGAACATGAGATGGTACATACCTCTTTGAGATCTTGATTTCACTTGTTTTGAATAAAATATCCAGAATTGCAATACTGGATCATGTGTTAGTTCTATTTTTAATTTTTTGAGGAGACTCCATACTTGTTTCCGTAGTGACTATACCACTTTGCATCCCCACAGTGTTCAAGGGGCCCCTTTTCTCTATACCCTCACCAACACTGGTTACCTCTTGTCTTTTGGATAATTTTCATCCTTATAGATTTGAGGTGGTATCTGGTTGTGCTTTGAATTTAAATTTCCGTGATGACTAGTGATGGTGAGGACCTTTTCATACACCTGTTGGACAAAATTGTATATCTTCTTTGGAAAAACGTCTATTCAGGTTCTTTGCTCATTTTAAAAACTTAAGAGTTTTTTTTACAGTGAGCTATGTGAGTTCATTATGTACTTTAGTTATTTACCCCTTAATCATATATATTTGCACATACATATGCACATACACGTATATACCTAAGTATACAGTTTGCAATTATTTTCTCCCATTAAACATGCTACTCTTTCATTCTGTTGATTTTATTGTTTTCTTTGCTGTGCAGAAGCCTTTTAGTCTGATGTAACTGACTTATTTTTTCTTTTGTCATCTGTGCTTTTTCTTCTGGTGTCATATCCATAAAAATCACTGCCACAAAAGTTGTTGAGGAGCTTCTTGATTTTTTTTTTGGAGGTTTATGGTTTTAAATTTTATATTTAATGCTTTCATCCATTTGACTTAATTTTTCTACATAGTGTAATACAAGTGTCCAATTTCATTCTTTTGTATGTGAATATCCAGTCTTCCTAGTACTAACTATTAAAGTAACTTTCTTTTCCTCATTGCGTCTTGGTACTCCTGTCAAAGATCAGTTGACAATATACACTTAGGTTTATTTCTGCACTTTCCATTCTGTTCCATTGGTCTATGTGTCTGTTTTATTGCCAGCATCATACTATTTTGATTACTATAGCTTTGTTATATAGTTTGAAATCAGGGAATGTGATGCTTTCAACTTTGCTCCTTCTGAAATAAATAGCTTTTGCTATTTAGAGTTTTTGTAGTTCCATACAAGGTTTCTCTTCTTTGGCAAAACGTGGGCTCAAATCTTTTGACTATTTGTATTGGTTTCTTTTTTTTTCAGATTATTGACTTTATATATTCTGTATCCAACTCATTTATCAGATAAGCTCTTGGCAAATATTCTCTCCCACTCAGCATCTTTGTACTTTTATTTGCATAATCGTGTTTCAAAGAAAAAAGAATTCTCTTACAGTTTGTGCTTCTGTGACTTATCTAAGTTCCTTTCCTAACCCAATGTCACCAAAAATTTCTCCTGGGTTTTACTCTAGGATTTGTACAATTTTAAGCTTTACACTTTGATCTATGATCCACTGTGAGTTGCTTTTTGTATACAGTGCTATATATGAGTTGAAGTACATTATTTTCTCATATGGATGTCCAAATGTTTCAGCATTGTTTTTTTAAAAATGACTTTCACTTCCATTTAGTAGGACACATTTTTAAAAAATCAATTGATCATATCTGTGTGGGTTTATTTTGGGACTCTTCAGAGTGTTTCATTGATAGAATCATTCATTATTAAATCAATACTACACTGTCTTGATTTAGACTTGAAACCAGTCATGTGAGTCATCCAACTTTATTTTTACTTTGAAAATTATCTGGCAATCTTTAGCATTTTCATATGCATTTTGAATCTGTTTGTGAATTTTTACAAAAATACCTGCTGTGATTTTGATTAGCATTCCATTCAATTGATAAATCAGTTTGGTGAGAATTGAAATACTGACAATGTCAACTTGTGTCATGCATGAAAACAAGTACCTTTATTTTGATCTCTGTCAATTTCCTTCACCAATATGTTTTAGCTTTCAGAATGAAAATCTTCCAAATAATTTTTAATTTATTCTGTTTTATGGTTTTATGAATGTATTTTAAAATTCCAAGGCTGAGTGTAGAAGGATTGCCTAGGTCTAGGAGATTGAGACCAGCCTGGGCAACACAGTGAGCCTCTTCTCTACAAAAAGTAAAAAGTTAGCCAGCTGTGGTGGTGCGTGCCTGTAGTCCCAGCTACTCAGGAGGCTGAGGTGGGAGGATCACTTGGATCCCTGAGGTTGAGGCTGCATTGAACTGTGATTGCATAGGTACGCTCCAGCCTGAGTGACAGAGTGATACCTGGTCTCAAAAAATAATGAAACAAATGAATAAATAAAAATAAAATTCCAACTTCCATTTATTGAATTTTAGTATATAAATACACAAATGATTTTGTATATTAACCTTCACACAGCAAGAAGAGAATAAGCCGAATGGTTGCTTTCAGTAACCACCACAGACGCATCACTTTGCAGCCCATCTCTATGCCCTGCCTTGCAACTGAACCATAGAACCTAGGAAAGCATGAATAAAAAAAAGAGACTAGCAAATAGGCCAGGCCTGATGGAAAGGCAGGAATATTAAGAAATAAGTTTACAGAAACACAAGGTCAGTCTTCCTTATTTTGAACTCCGGATGATGATGTTTTATAGTGTTTGAGCCAATGAAAATACCTGCATGTATGTGAGGGGACAGAGGATCATATATTAATATGAGATAGCATGGCATAGTACAGATGTATGGACATACATTTTCAAGTCAGTATAACTACCATGTTTGATATCTGGTTATACCACTTTGGGTGAGTTATGTAGCCATTCTGCAAAATCAAACTGCAAATGGACTATAGTGAAGGACTAATAACGTAATGCACAAAAAGGGAGTAGCACCATGACTATGGCCATAGCAGGCAATAAAATCAGCTGTTGTTTGTATGTGTCTAGAACTGTCAAGCTTCTGAGATTTCACCCTACTTACAATCTAATAAGTTAGTTTGTTACTATTCCATGGTTAGTTGCAGAAGACAAGAGTTCCCTGGACGAGAGATAAAAGACTTTATTACTCAAGGAAGACACAGAGCTTATGTTTATATCAGTTCTTCGTTTATATTTGTCTTCTTATGTTTATATTTGTCTTCTGTTCCATGTAGTGAGGAGGGGGAAGTAGAAAGAAAGCAATACAGTTGGATCTTAATGGATGCCAACACTAGAGAAAGTGTTGTTACAGAAGAGAAAGCCAGATAGATATCAAGTATCTTTTGAGCAAGCAACAAACATTGCATCAAGGAGCAAATAAGTCAGTTCCTTCTTTTGGGAGTGAATGTGATTCTTTAAATTTACTCAGTTGTCTATGTAGCTATCTACATATGCCCTGCGGTCTGATAAACTGAGCAAGAATGTGAAGGATGCTCATGGATCAAGGTAGACTGTTCTTCTCAATAGTATAGTTATTAATTGAAAAACAATTACTATGAAAAGGATTATAAAGCTTACAAAAATTACATAGCCAGATCTGCTTGATACTGCTGTGATTTGAATATTTCTCGCTAGTGAGGCAGTATTGAGAGGTGAAACCTTCAGGAGGTGATTACGTAATGAGGCCTCTGCCCCCATGAATAAGTTAATCGACTCATGGATTAATAGATTATTGGGTTAATGAATTAATGACTTATCATGAGAGTGGGACTGATGGCTTTATAAGAAGAGGAAGAGAGACCTGAGCTAGCACTCTCAGCCCCTCATCATGAGATATGCTGTGCCACCTTGGGACTGTGCAGAGAGTCCCCTCAGCAAGAAGGCACTCACGAGATGTCACCCCTCAACCTTGGACTTCTCAGCCTCCAGAACCACAAGAAATACCTTTCATTTCTTATAAATTACCCAGTTTTAGGCAGCCTGTTATAGGCAACAAAAAATGAACTAAGACAAATACCATCAAATGATAAAATACTACTTCCAAAGAGACCGTCTTTCTTCCGCAAGCACCAATGGGACAATACTTGTCTGCTGTAATTTCATTCATCATTCACAGAGTTCCCAAGAATATGTTCTATGCTTCTTTGAAACAAAACCCCTTCACATATTTTAAAAAGTTGTTATGGTGTGTATGTGTATGTGTGTGTGTGTGTGTGTGTATATATATCTACATATATATATTTTGAGACAGAATCTCACTGTGTCACGCAGGCTGGAGTGCAGTGGTGTAATCTTGGCTCACTGCAACCTCTGTCTCCCAGGTTCAAGTGATTCTCCTGTCTCAGCCTCCTGAATAGCTGGGACTACAGGCATGAACCACCACGCCGATCTAATTTTTTTTTCATTTTAATTTTTACTAGAGATGGGGTTTCATTATGAAATTCTGAGGCCAGGCTGGTCTCAAACTCCTGTCCTCAAGTGATCCACCTGCCTTGGCCTCCCAAAGTGCTGGGATTACAGGCGTGAACCACCGTTCTTGGCCTTTCCCTATTGTTTTCTATAATTTGAGTGAACTATCTGCAAAGCATTGTATTAATTATATGACATTTAACATGTGATAGTCTTCTGTTCTAAACACTCTACATGTATTAAATTTGTTTCATTTTCACAACATTAAAAAGTGTTCATTATTTTATAATGTCTATTTGTTTTATGAATGAGCGAACTGAGAGCACAGAGGAGAAGAACTTGCTCTGGACACACAGCAGGTGCTACTGGAGCTGAGGTTTGAATCTGTCGGATCTAAGCTACAGAACCTGTGTGCTTACCCACCTGCCACACTGTCTACATCTACCCTCATATCATACAAATATTTTCTGTATTTTTCTTCATCTATCCATCGTATTTTCTTTCTTCTTTGTCAGAGAGTTTTATAAACAAAAGGGAGGGTTTGCATATACCAGTTTTTTTGAGTCTAGGGTGATTAACAAAAGGGTAGATTGGTCAAGGTCCAAACAAAGAAGACAGTTTATGAAATACAAAAAAGATCACCAATTATAAAGATTTCTTTAGAATAAATACTTTAGAAGAAGAACTGAATTTAGTAAAATAGTTGAAATAATCCTTTTATATCTCAAATCTAATTGCAGTATCACTAGTAGACTCTATGAGAGCTATGGTTGGAAAAAAGATTGGCTTAAGACTATGGAGATATCATTCTAAATCAGATTTTACCTCAAGTTGGCTGCCACCTGAACTTTTAAGGCCTTTGAAATCTCTGGGTCACAGCTTCACCTTTGCAAAATGCAAGAGTTAAACTAGGTAATATCTAAGTGTATATCAAGCCCTACAGTTTTGTATTCTTAATAAATAATCTCTACACATAGAACTTTTCACCTGCATCTCAAAAATAAGTCACTAACTCACTCAATTATATCACAGGTTATATAAAATATACCACTAACAATAATCGCAAAGAAATAGTTACAGAGGCCAGGCGCGGTGGCTCAAGCCTGTAATCCCAGCACTTTGGGAGGCCGAGACGGGCGGATCACGAGGTCAGGAGATCGAGACCATCCTGGCTAACGTGGCAAAACCCTGTCTCTACTAAAAATATAAAAACTAGCTGGGGTGTGATCGCATGTGCCTGTAATCCCAGCTACTTTGGAGGCTGAGGCATGAAAAACGCTTGAACGGAGGTTGCAGTGAGCCGAGATCATGCCATTGTACTCCAGCTTGGGTGACACAGAGAAGACTGCCTAAAAAAAAAAGGCTGGATGTGGTGGCTCACGCCTGTAATCCCAGCACTTTGGGAGGCCGAGACGGGCGGATCACGAGGTCAGGAGATCGAGACCATCCTGGCTAACATGGTGAAACCCCGTCTCTACTTAAAAAAATATAAAAAGCTAGCCAGGCGAGGTGGCGGGCGCCTGTAGTCCCAGCTACTCGGGAGGCTGAGGCAGGAGAATGGCGTAAACCCGGGAGGCAGAGCTTGCAGTGAGCTGAGATCCGGCCACTGCACTCCAGCCTGGGCGACAGAGCGAGACTCCGTCTCAAAAAAAAAAAAAAAAAATAGTTACAGAGACTCTCTGTATTTACACGCTGTTTGCGTGCTGCTATAAGGACATACTTGAGACTGACTACATATAAAGGAAAGAGGTTTAATTCACTCACAGTTCCACATGGATGGGGAGGCCTCAGGAAACTTACAATCATGGCAGAAGTCACCTCTTCACAGGGCGGGAGGAGGAAGAACGAGTGCCAACAGGGGAAATGCCGGATGCTTCTAAAACCAGCAGGTCTCATGAGACTCACTCACTATCATGAGAACAGCATGGGCAAACCACCTGGATGATTCAATTACTCCCACTGGATCCCTGCCATCACACGTGGGGATTACGGGAACTGCAATTCAAGATGGGATTTGGGTGGTGACACAGGCAAACCATATCATTCTGCCCGGCCCCTCCCAAATCTCATGTCCTCACATTTCAAACATCACGCCTTTCCAACAGTCCCCCAAAGTGTTGACTCATTCCAGCATTAACGCAAAAGTCCAAGTCCAAAGTCTCATCTGAGTCAAGGCAAGTCCCTATCGTCTATGAGCCTATAAAACTGAAAGCAAGTTACTTACCTCCTAGATACACTAGGGGTACAGGCTTTGGCTAAATAATCCCATTCCAAATGGGAGAAATTTGCCAAAACCAAGGGGTACAGGCCCCATGCAAGTCCAAAATACAATAAGGCAGTCATTAAACCTTAACATTCCATAATGATTCTCCTTTGCTCCATGTCTCACATTCAGGTTACACCGATACAAGAGGTGGGCTCCCACGGCCTTGGGTAGCTCTGTCCCTGTGGCTTTGCTGGGTATGGCCCTGCACCTGGCTGCTTTCATGGGCTGGCATTGAGGGTCTGCAGCTTTTCCAGGTGCATGGTGCAAGCCTTCAGTGGTTCTACCATTCTGGGGTCTGGAGGAACATGGCCCACGTCTCACAGCTCCATTAAGCAGTGCCCAAGTGCGGACTCTGCGTGGAGGCTCCAACGCCACATTTCCCTTCCGCTGTGCCCTAGCAGGGGTTCTCCCAATGAGGGCTCTGCTCCTGCAGCGAACTTCTGCCTAGAAATCCAGATGTTTCCATACATTCTCTGAAGTCTAGGCTAAGTTTCCCAAATCTCAATTCTTGACTTCTGAGCACCCACAGGCCCAACACAAGTATTCCACCAAGGCTTGGGGTTTGCACCCTCTGAAGCAAGGCCTGAGCTATCCTTTGGCCCCTTTGAGCTGCAGCTGAGGCTGAAGTTGTTGGGGTGCAGGACACCAAGTCCCTCGGCAGCACATAGCAGTGAGGTCCTGGGCTCAGCCCACAAAACCATTCTTGCCTCTCAGACTTCCTTGCCTGTGATGAGGGGCTGCTGTGAAGGTCTCTGACATGCCCTGGAGACATCGTCCCCACTGTCTTGGTGATTAACACTTGGCTCCTTGTTACTTATGCAAATTTTGGCAGCAGTCTTGAATTCTTTTCCTAATAAATGGGTTTTTCTTTTCTACTGCATCATCAGGCTGCAAATTTTCCAAAATTTATGCTCTGTTTCCTTTTGAACACTTTGCTGCTTAGAAATTTATTCTGCCGGATACCCTAAATCATCTCTCTCACTCAAGTTCAAAGTTTCACAGATCTCTAGGGCAGTGGCAAAATTCTGCCAGTCTCTTTGCTAAAGCATAGCAAGTGTCACCTTTGCTCCAGTTCCCTGCAAGTTCCTCATCTCTATCTGAGACCACCTCAGCCTGGATTTCATCGTCCATATCACTATCAGCATTTTGGTCAAAGCTATTCAACAAGTCTCTCAGAAGTTCCAAATGTTCCCACATCTTCCTGTTTTCTTCTCAGCCCTTCAAACTGTTCCAGCCTCTGCCTGTTAACCAGTTCCAAAATTGCTTCCATACTTTCGGGCATCTTTACAGCAGCACCCCACTCCCAGTACATATTTCCCGTATTAGTCTGTTCTCATGCTGCTACAAGGACATACCTGAGACTAAGTAATTTATAAAGGAAAGAGGTTTAATTGAGTCACAGTTCCACATGACTGAGGAGGCCTCAGGAAAATTACAATAATTGCAGAAGGCATCTCTTCACAAGTTGACAGGAGAGAGAATGAGTGTCAGCAGGGGAAATGCCAGATGCTTATAAAACCATCAGATTTTGTGAGAACAAGTTCACTATCAAGAGAACAGCCATGGGGGAATCTGCCCTCATTATTCAATTACCTCCCACCAGGTCTCTCCCAGGACATGTGGGGATTATGGGAACTATAATTCAAGATGAGATTTGGGTGGGGACACATCTAAACCATATCACTCTTTCATTCATATAAGAAAAAAACCAATTCTAAGTAATACAATTGTTTTGAAAGGCAGCATATTAATTAGTCATGCACTTATTTTCTACAAGAAAAGTGCAAATTGTATACCTAAGCTGATGGCATACAATATTTTAAATTTCCATAGAACAATTGTTTAGGGATCTTTCTTTTAAAATAAAATATTTTATCTATAATCATTGTGATTAATAATAGCATTCAGACAATTTGACTTCGATATATTTAAATTTTCGCTTACTATGTATTTGTAGAATTTAATGACACATATAATAAAATGTTATTTGTTAAAAAAATTTTAATCATTGGTATTTTCTTAATACTCATTAGATGTTTATTGATTGGAAAAATATTTATCAGATTATATTTAAAATTAAGATGTAATTATATTTATATATGTGTGTTTGTGTGTGTGTGTGTGTGTGCATATGTATATATATATATATATATATATACATATACAAGTGCAAGACTGAATAAAAGAGGAAACATAAAAAGGGTAAAAGGAAAAATTCCAAGTTAATAGTAGTTTCATCAAGAAGGTGGAGTACTGACCCAGAAGGCCTTAACCTTCTTCTCTCAGCCAGATTTTGGACTATCTCTAATCCTCTGAACTCCCTTTTCTTGGAGCAATGACTTTAGAAAACTGAACTGCAAGTATTTTCTCTCCCTCTTTGAGATGTGTATCTTCTCCCAGCCTCTGGCCAGTTTTACAACCCAGGGATGTCTTTATGACCTGGGAGTCATCCCTTTGAAGTCTAAACAGGGAAGAACATAGCCCACATAGTTTTTGCGGAGCACAGGAGCCTAACTTTGATAAACAACCATTAGCAAATGCCCATGGCTTAGTCACCTTGACCAAACTCTACCTAAAGTGTTACAGTACTTTCCCGCTAGCTCACCCCAGCACTTAGAAACTCTCCCACTTTTTGTTCAGTTGAGTTGAGTTCAATCATTCTCCCTTAGTGCAATAGTTTTTAGTAAAGTCTTTCCTTCCTGTATAACTTCTCTGGTACAACTTTTCTTTGAAGCAAATGAGTGATTTTTTTTCATGCTTCTATATGTTTTTCTGCAGTCCAAATTTTCTTCAACAAGAAATTCTTATTCTGATTATAAAAAAGAAATTATTAGTAATAGAAGTTTTATTTGGTGAGAAAAAAAGAAATGAGACAGTATATTTTCTACGGGTAAGACAGATCCCATAAACATTTAAAAAAAGAAATTCAGTACCATCCAAGGATAGCTTAGATTAATACAGTAGAGACAGATTTAACTCTGACTGTGAAAAAAAATTAGATGAGAATATACCAGCAGACAACCAATTTCTGAACTCTACTGGATTTATGCCAGACTTACTTATCTTGACAAACGTAAAAGTAACTTCATGCAGAGAAAATGTGCCTATAGGAAATAGGATTTTATTTCTGAAAATGGAAACAGGAATGTAATAAAATGAAACCAACAAAGGCAACAATTATCACCCATTGTAACTAAAGTAATTTTAGAAAACCATAGAGATGAAAAACAATTGAATATATTGAGATACACCAGGCCAACAACAATAACACACACACAAAAATAACACAAACAGATGTAAAGATATGGCATATGTGACTTGGTTATTTTGGTGCTTAAAATAACTGACTGAATAGACAGTTCTAAATGTTACTCCTACAAACGTAGCTACATAAATTGTTCACCGTAGAAAATTCAATTAAATTTTTGGTTTTTTTCTGCTTCTGTAAAGATCTAAAGATTAATATTAAACGAAAGAGCTCTTGAAGAGATTTGAATTAATTGCTGCATATTTGGTCCTTCTAAAAATTAATTTTTGTAAGAATTTCTTTTTATAATATAAAGACCATTATGGTAAAATATTACCTATGTCTAAAAAGCAAATAGAACTTTCAATGTGTCATTGGCTGAACTGGAGTTTGTATTGTTTTTCAGACATATTAATCTTGATAGCTCTCAACAGATATATATCTGTTGCATATATATTTCTGTTGCAAAATATATATTAAAATATATATATTTTTTGCATATGCAAAAAAATTTTAACAGCTCGTTTAAGGGAAAATCTGTAAATTAAGTATAATTTAGTACTTTTATGTATATATGAAGGAAGATTCTGGAAGTTTCAAGTGTTAGCTTTGCTAGGAATGCTCCCTGAACGGATCATTCTGTCCCTGTATTCGATGACATTTCTCTTTGTGCACTACTGGACTTCAGAATACCTAAGAGAAAATAATTAGGGAACTCATTGACAGGTTTATCAATACTTTGTAAACACATTCTGTAGAATTTAACAACGTAGTTGTAATATGTGATTAAAAAGGCTTGATGTTTTATAGATTACTAAATAAAAAATTATAAATACATATCAAATGAGTTATTTGATACAAAAGTTATTTGTAATCTAAAAGACAATATACAAATATGATGTATTATTGCTTAAATTGCTTAAATACTATGCATTAACTGTGGGGAAAAGAAAGAGACCAGGCTGTTACTGTGTCTATATAGAAAGAAGTAGACATAAGAGACTCGATTTTGTTCTGTATTTAAGATGCTGTTAATCTGTGACCCTACCCCCAGCCTTGTCCTTGCAAGAGACATGTGCTGTGGTGACTCAAGGTTTAACGGATTTTGGGCTGTGCAGGGTGTGCTTTGTTAAACAAGTGCCTGAAGGCAGCATGCTTGTGAAAAGTCATCACCATTCTCTTAATCTCAAGTACCCAGGGACACGTACACTGCCAAAGGTCGCAGGGACCTCTGCCTAGGAAAGCTAGGTATTGTCCAAGGTTTCTCCCCATGTGATAGACTGAAATATGGCCTCGTGGGAAGGGAAAGACCTGATCGTCCCCCAGCCTGACACCCGTGAAGGGTCTGTGCTGAGGAGGACTAGTATAAGAGGAAAGAAGGCCTCTTGGCAGTTGAGATAGAGAAAAGCATCTGTCTCCTGCCCGTCCCTGTGTAAAATCCGATTGTATGTTCTGTTTACTGAGAAAGGAGAAAACCGCCTTAGGGCTGAAGGTGGGACGCGCTAGTGGCAATGCTGCTCTTTATGCACTAAAAAGGTTTATGGAGATGTTTGCATATGCATATCAAGCACAGCACTTTTCCTTAAACTTATTTATGTCACAGAGATCTTTATTCATATGTCTTACTGCTGACCTTCTCCCTACGATGATCCTATTATCCTGCCACTTCCCTTTTTCTAAGATGGTAAAGATAATGATCAATAAATATTGAGGGAACTCAGAGACCGGTGCCGGCGGTGGGTCCTCTGTATGCTGAGCGCCCGTCCCCCGGGCCCACTTTTTCTTTCTCTATACTTTGTCTCTGTGTCTCATTTCTTTTCTCAAGTCTCTCGTTCCACCTAACGAGAAACGCCCACAGGTGTGGAGGGGGCAGGCCACCCCTTCAATTAATATTCTTTAATATATTAATATGAAGCGAAACCACACAAGAAATTTTATGCCACAGTTTTCTGATTCTGCAAAAGTAGAACTGAAGGTGACAACTGGGACATTTTAATACTGAAAGAGGGCTTTATTCATCATCATGCTGGCGAAACAAGAAGAAACCAGACTGGACCAAATGGGCACATATGGCCACTCTAGTTATGAGAAATTTCTGCTTGTGAAAAAGAGGTGTTCAGGACATACAAATCCATACGGGGCCCGGCAGAGTGGCTCACGCCTGTAATCCCAGCACTTTGGGAGGCCGAGGTGGGTGGATCACCTGAAGTCAGGAGTTCAAGACCAGCCTGGCCAACACGGTGAAACCTCGTCTCTACTAAAAACAGAAAAACTAGCTGGGCACCGTGATGCACACTTACAATCGCAGCTACTCAGGAGGCTGAGGCAGGAGAATTGCTTGAGCCCAGGAGGCGGAGGTTGCAGTGAGCCGAGATTGTACCATTGCACTTCAGCCTGGGCAACAGAGTGAGACTCTGTCTCAAAAAAAAAAAAAAAAAAAAAAATCCATATGGAACATTGAAACACACTGGAAAGTCAACGTAGTATCATTTGCACAACTTCCAAATCTTTGGAGT
Source organism: Piliocolobus tephrosceles (assembly GCF_002776525.5). NCBI lineage: Eukaryota > Metazoa > Chordata > Mammalia > Primates > Cercopithecidae > Piliocolobus > Piliocolobus tephrosceles. Next base: position 5,074,971 of record NC_045455.1, read on the forward strand.
TCTAAAACTTTGGCACAAGAAGCAAGATACCCCAAGGGCATGATACTCCAAGGTTACAACAGCTATAGCACGAGTCAATATTCCTTTAGGCTGCCCACATCAGAAACTAAGCATAGTATCTTAAAGAAATGGACATTGATTTTTCTCACATAACAAGAAAAGCAGAAATAGGAAGCCCAGGGATGGTAACTTTCTCCAGATCTTCTGGGGCTTTGATTTGTTCTAGCTTCCTGCTCTGTTGTTAGAAAGTAACTTTCAGCCTGGCATGGGGACTCACGCCTGTAATCCCAGCACTTTGAAATGCCAAGGTGGGTGGATCACCTGAGGTCAGGAGTTCGAGACCAGCCTGGCCAAGGTAGTGAAATCCCATCTTTAGTAAAAATACAAAAATTAGCTGGGTGCGGTGGTGGGCGCCTGTAATCCCAGCTACTTGGGAGGGTGAGGCAGGAGAATCGCTTTAAACCGGGAAGCAGAGGTTGCAGTGAGCCAAGATTGTGCCATAGCATTGCAGCCTGGGCAACAAGAATGAAACTCTGTCTGAAAAAAAGAAAGTAACTTTCATTTTTTGGTTGCAAGATTATTTGGCATTACCAGGTCACGCACTTCCATGCCAAGAAGGAAGGCAACAGAAGAAAAGAAACAAGTATGCTTACCAGAGAAATCTGTCCTTTTTAATCAAGAGATTAACAACATTCCTTGCAGCCCTATCCTGTTAGTTAAACACTAGCTAGATTTAGCAAATAAAAAATCTTTGACAATTATGAATAATAAATTTGTTATTGCAAATTCAAATTTAGCTGCATTTCTTGCATTTTACCTGTCAACTCCATGCCTGGTAGATTTCTGCATGTGTTTTAGTGGCCAGGACAGTGGCTGGTACGGTCTGAAAGTTTGTGTGGCCCCTACATTTATATATTGAAACCTAATCCTCAAAGTGATAGCATTAAGAAGTAGAACTTTAGGAAGTAACTAAGTCATGAGGGTGGAACCCTCAGGAGGATTAAAGCCTGGACAAAACTGTCCCCAGATCACTGCGCCCCTCTTCCACCATTTCAAGACACTGTGAAGGCACCAGACATGGGAAACAGGTCCAGCTACATTTGAATTTGCAATAAAAATATTATTACTAACAGAAACAGATGTAAAGATACGGCATATGTGATTTGGTTATTTTGGCACTTAAAATAATGGACTGAATAGACAGTTCTCAATGCTAATCCTAGAAACACAGCTACATAAATTGTTCACTGTAGAAAATTCATGAACCTTTTGTTTTTTTCTGCTTCTATGAAATAAGATAAAGATCCAAAGATTAATATTAATATCTGACATATTTAAGACCTTCCTCCAAATCTATTGTGAGTCTTACCCGTTTACTAAGGTCAAAAGGGGCATACTGCATTACATATTGTTTCATTCAAATATCCCCATGGGGTATTTCTCCTCCCCAGCAGCCACTTGGCTGAAGTCACCCTGGGAGCAACTCCAAGAAGTCCCTTTTCCTGTGGCCCTCGGTCCTGCTCAGGTCCCCGCCTCATAGTCTTTCCTCATCCCTAGGAAAGCGGCATTTCCTCTCTATCCCAGGTGACAGATGACTCAGAATCTCTGGAGACCCAGCCCCCACACAACTTCATCAGAGGATTCACATCCAATCAAAGCTGGTCTTTACTGATACTGGATTTTCTTTCCAGCGGCTTAGAAAATAAGATTTTCTCCATATGGTTATAATCAGCTTAAAAGCACCCAGTGGAAGGCCTACCACTATTTTTGTCTCAGCCTATAGCTACAAGGCCTTTCTTCTTTAGATGCTTTTGCTGACAGTTCAAAGATAAGTGAGGAACATCTTTTTCTGGTCATTTCTTAAGTAGTTATTTAGTACTTACAATGAGGCAGATATTGCTCTAAATGCTTTAGAGCAGTAACTCAGTTATGAAGAAAAACCCTATGATATAGTTATGATTACTATCATCATCAAACTCTGATGTCTTGCAGTACAATTATGCTAACCGCCAAGGGCCTACAGGTTAAGGGCACAGTCCTCAGCAAGACTGCCCCCATTTTAGATTCCAGCCAAAAGTCTGGGGGTCCCTAGGTCACTTGAACTTTTGAGCAACCAGCTACAAATTTTGGGATTCTCACAAGCCCCCCAGGTTTCACAATCTACTAGAATGGCTCACAAAACTCAGCAAAGTACTAATACAGCTTTATTATAAAGGATACAAATTAGGACAATCCTGGCAAACAAAAAATATGAAAAGGTCTGAGAGGGTCCCAAATGCAGAGCTTCTGAGACCCCTCCCCAAGGATGCAGGGCACATCAAACTCCAGCCTACCGATGTGCTCACCAAATCGGAGTCTCCATGGAGCTTCAATGTCCACAGTTTTTACTGGTGTCTCATTGCATAGGCGTCAGTGATGCCATCATTGGCCGCATGTTTGAACTCCCATCTCGAGCCTGTCCTGCCCCTCCTGGAGGTTGGGCTGGTTTTAATCACATGATTGGTCTTTAATCACACTGTTGTTTTTTCTGGCATGACTAGACCCTTACCCTGAGTCATCTCACCTGGTAGGATAAACTCAGATGTGATCCAAGGGGCTCAAGAGTAACAAAGACACTCTTATTCCGTGGGAAATTCCAAGGATTTGGTTCCCTCCCAGAAACCAACGACAAAAATCAGCCAGATTCTTTACAAAACAACACCTACATTTTGCACTTGAGTAAAAATGTCACAGAGCGGTTGAGTGAATTGTTCAAGGTCATAGAGCCAGTAAACAGCAGAGCCAGGATCTGAAGCTGGGTACTGGCTCTGGAGTCTCTGCCCATAAGCGCCACACCACCAGGCTCCACCAGGAACACTCAGAGAGGGAGTTTAGGTGCTATCAATTTCCTTTCTACAGCCAAACGATAAGCTTTGGAATTACAAATAAAAATACCTCCTCACTGAAACAATAACAGATTTAGCACATGTGTGGCATGAGTCATGTTCTTGAAGCTCCCAGCCTCAGCTAGGTGTGTATCAAACGGTTAAGTAAAAGGACATGCATCCAGGTGTTGTTATGAGAATTAAATGAAATTACCCACACAAGTTTGCTCAAGATTCAACACCTGGTAACTGCAGTAAAAAATATCGGTTGTCAAAATTGTTGTTGCTATTATTAAAAATAAATTAAGTTAAAAACCCCCTTTCATCAATGAACTACTCCACTTAGGCAACATGCAGAATTTCTATGGGCTTTTCCCCAAGGGCTCCATGAACTAGAATATTAGAAATGCAAGTTGGCACATATCCAAACTGCTCAGTGATTACAACCCTAGGTGAGCACATCCATGCTCAGACACCAAAGGGCATATTCAGCAGCAGTTGTTTCATCAGTGGCAATAACAGCAAGCGAGGCACTTGAATACATCTAAGGACAGAAAGGCAACACAGAGAGGAGGCGCCCCGTCAGAAGTAACAGAGGAGCAGAGTGAAGAGCAGTCGAGTATGGAAAGAAGACAAAGCAGGCCTACAGGGATCTGGCCTTACAGATACAGAATGTTACAGGTGGAAGGGTCTTTGGAATTAAAGCTGTGCATTTTTAGACATGCAGTTGAAAGTCAGGCAACATGGGGAAAACGTAGGAATGATGATTGGATAGGAGACACTTTAGAAAACGTGAAATAGGCCAGGCGCGGTGGCTCAAGCCTGTAATCCCAGCACTTTGGGAGGCCGAGACGGGCGGATCACGAGGTCAGCAGATCGAGACCATCCTGGCTAACATGGTGAAACCCCATCTCTACCAAAAAATACAAAAAACTAGCCGGGTGAGGTGGCGGGCGACTGCAATCCCAGCTACCCGGGAGGCTGAGGCAGGAGAATGGCGGGCACCCGGGAGGCGGAGCTTGCAGTGAGCTGAGATCCGGCCACTGCACTCCAGCCTAGGAGATAGAGCCAGACTCCGTCTCAAAAAAAAAAAAGAAAATGTGAAATATGGGATAACCCAATAGCATAGGAATTTCCAGTTCATCAAATATATAAAGACAGGCAGTGTTTATTGACAGCAGGGCATAGTGGAAGTGATGTCCTTAACCTTACTAAATCATGATGTACTGCACAAAATGCTCACCAAAACAATAAATGTGAGTTTATTGTAAAGCAGATATTTGACTTGTATCCTGAGATAACAGAAAAAAAAAAATTAACTATTCCATTCTTTCTTGCAATTGTAGCAAAATATATTCTGGGAAAAAGGGAAAGAAACAAATCACCTGGAAAATGCAAAGGAAGAGGAAGTTGGGATTAAAACTGATGAAGAAAAGTGAGCAGCCATGATTCAGATGACGGAATACATGGTGAAGACATGGACAGTTGTTCCTCCATTTTTTATTGCTCTTATACATAAAACTCCTATGAATATTTATGTATAGGTTTTTGTGTAGACATGTATTTTCATTATCTGGGAGATAAACAATGTACCTAGGAGAAGAATTTATGGGCCATGCGGTAAATCTATGTTTAACTTTCCGAGAACTGCCAAATATTTTTTCATTACCGCCTCACCATTTGACATTCCCACTACCACCGTACGAGAGTGACAGTTCCTCCACATCCTTGCCAACACCAATTTGCCTTTATTTTGTTGTTCTTTATTAATGGCCATTCTAGGAAGTATAAAGTGGTATCTCATGGTGGTTTCCATTTGGATTTTCCTGATAAATAATGTGAAGGATTTTTGTGTGTGCTTATGGGCTATGATTGTATCTTCCTTGAAGAAACATATATTCAAATGCATTGCCCATTTTTAAGGGAGTTGTCTTTGAGTTGTAGCCATTCCTTTACATTTTTTTAGATATACCACTGAAGAAATTTTCTCCCACTGTTTTTTTTTTTTTTCACTTTCTTATTACTGTCTTTGAAACCACTAAAATCTTGAGTTTATCTATTTTTGCTTTTCTTGCTTATCTTTCGGTGTCATATCTAAGAAACCATTGCCTCATCTAAGGTCAGACAGACTTATATTTTTTAAAGAGAGTTTTATAGTTTTATCCCTTACCTTAGGTCAATGATCTATTTTGAGTTAATTTTTATGTATGTTATAAAGTACAGGTCCAACTCATTATTTTGCATGTGGATATCCAGTTGTCTCAGTGCTGTTTATCGTAAAAGGCTATTCTTTCCCATAGAATCATCTTGGTATTCTTTGCAAAAATATGTTAACCAGAAATGTAAGGGGTTCTTTTTGGATTCTCAGTTCTATTCTGTTGATTTATATCCTATGCCAGGATCACAATGTCTTAGTTATTATAGATTTTAAGTAAGTTTTGAAATAGGGTTGTGTGAGTTCTCCAACTTTGTTCATTTTGCCCATTACCATTTTCAGAATTCTGGGTCCTTGAATTGTTATGTGATTTTAAAAATCGGCCTATCAACTTTTTCAAAAAGTCATCTGATTTTTTATAGAGATTGTGTTATCAATATTAAGTCTTCCAATCCATGAATGTAATATTTCTTTCCATATATTTAGGCTCTTTAACTTCTTTCACTGATGTTTTGTAGTTTTCAGTGTAAAAATTTGCAGTTCTTTTCTTAAATTTTCTTGTAGGTATTTTGTTTTTCTTATGTTGTTGTAAACTAAATTGTTTTTTTAATTTTTCCTTTTTTCCTCCCCTACTGAGTAAGTATGTTTTTAATCTCATTTTTGAATTACGAATCGCTGTGTATAGAAGTATAGATTGTTTCTGTGTCTTGATCACGGGTATTGCCATCCTCCTGAACTATATTCTTAGGTCAAATAGGATTTTGTTGTAAATTCCTTAGAATTTTCTACATACAAGATTATGTCATCTGAACATAGAGATAGTTTGACTTCTTCATTTCCAGTTTGGATACTTTTTATTTATTTATTTATTTTCTTGCTAGGTTGCTCTAGCGAAAACCACCAATACAATGTTGAACAGAGCTGGTGACAGCAGACACTCTTGCCTTTGTCCTCATCTTATGCGGTAAGTGATCTGTTACCATTGAGTACAGCGTTAGCTCTGTTTTGCTTTTGTTTTGTTTCCTTTTTTTATTTTTTGGGGCTTGCCCTTTATCAGGTTGAGAAAATTTCCAGCCATTCTTAGTTTATTTACTTTTTTCTCATAAAAGGGTGTTGGGCTTTGTCAAATGCTTTTTCTGCATATGTTGAGATAATCATTTGATTTTGTTCTTTATTCTATTAACATGATATACCATATTTTCTGATTTTTGAATGCTCAGCCTTGCTTTCTTGTCATAAATGTCACAAAGACATATTGTGAAATCCTTTTTATATGTGGCTGAACTTGATTTGCTGGTGTTTTATTTAGGTGTCTTAAAGCTATATTCATAAGGTTGTTGTTTTCTTTTCATCTGACATTTTTATTTGATTTTTGTACCTGGGTAATTCTGACCTGATAGAATGAGTCAAGAACAATTCCCTGCTCTTCTGTTTTTGAAAGTGTTTGTGATGAATTGGTGTAAATTCTTTAAACAATTGGAAGAATTCAACCTTGAAGCCATGTGGACATTAGCTTTTCTTTGTGAGAAGTTTTTGATGACTAACTCAATATCTTTACTTGCTGTAGGTCTATTCCAATGTTCTCTTTTTTTCTTTAGTTCTGCTTCTTGGTGTTTTCTTGGAGTTTGTCAATTTCATCTAGGTTATCTAATATTTTGGTGCACAACTGTTAATAGTATTTCCTTCTAATTATTTTTGTTTCTGTAAATTCAGGAGTAATATTCCTTTCATTTCTGATTTTGGAAAAGAATGGTCCATGCACAATTGAAAAGAATATGTATTCCACAATTTCTGGATGAAGTGCTCTAATTGTGTCTGTTAGATCCGATTGGTTTATAGTGTTATTTAAGTCTTCTATTCCCTTGTTGATATTTTGTCTGCTTGTTCTATTCGTTTTTGAAAGTCGGGCATCAACGTCTTTAACTATTTATTCAGACTAAGTATTAGTCATAACGCAAAGCTCTTTCCAGTAACCACACCACCACCTCTGAAGAATATGAATATATAAATTCATAGAGATCTGTTTTAGAGGGGTTGCATTAGAATATCCAGATTTTCATATATTTGCTTTTTGTACATTTTCACCATGGGTATTTCTATGGTTTTAAATGAACTTTTATATCATGTTAAAACCCTTCATAAAGCTTTCCATCTTTGTCTTACTTATTTTAATGCATATTTTAGCAGTAGCATTCTGGAGGTAACAAGCTTTCCAATGTTTAATAATTTATCTTTCAGTAATTTTATAGGTGCTATCAATTTTTTATAATATTGCTCTGAATACACAATTGCTTTACCCAGTTGCTGTTTTTGAAGGTCTTTAAAATGATGTCACAGACTTTTAAACAAGGTCCCATAGATTACATGCAATGTTATTTATTCATAGAGATTTACTTATTGATTTAGATACTCACAGTCCATCTCTACCTGACAATGTTTGCTATCTGTTTTGTTATATATTCCAAGCACCACAGTCAGTAGATTCCGAACAAATATTTAAAAATGAATGAATATGTAAGCATACCTAAGTTATATACATAAAACCTGTGTTTATATGTCCATATGCTGGCAAAGAAAAACTCCGGAAACATAAGCATCATTTTATGAGTTAAATGAACACCTATTCTTCAATAAATTTAACATTAATTCGAATGTTATTTGTTATTCACACTTTGTGTCACGTTTCGACCTTGAAAATGATGTCGATCCATTTGATATTTTCAATGCAAAGGTAAGGTTATTTTAGGAGATAACATGCACAACAATAAATAATTTGTTTTATGCTTATGAGAGAAAAAAACACATATCAGTATTTTCTCTTTCAGGAAAGTTAGCCATAATGATAGTCATTGGAAACCTCATTATCGGTTTAGCTAAAATCTTGGAATGTGTTTAAAATATTATTTGGTCTCATGGTACATGAAATTGATTTCATAACTGATATAATAACATTGTTTTTAAATCAGAGGGTTTGTATAAAATTATGTTTAACTAATCATTGTAAACAAATGTTCTTTGGTACATACATTGATAAACCATTTTAATTGTTCTAATTCGTTTTTGCTGAGAGTCAGACTTAATATTGGCTCTGAAATGACCGGCAGGTAGAGAAGATGGCAAATGAGAATGAGCAGGAAGACACTTACAGCTTACTCGACAGCACGGGGAGGTCATGGATGATCTCTTCATAGGGCTCTTCTTGTGCTAAGGTAGAAACAGATAAAGGCTCTTTCATTTTTTCTTCCCAGGCAATTTCGGCTTTCAGCAGCATTTCCTCAATAAACTCAGATGCAGCAATATCTACAAGAAAAAAATAAGAAAATCAGAAAAGTGATGGGTGGTGATAGTACATAAATCTATTTACTTTCAATAATTCCGATATGCTTAAAATGGTAAAAATTTATCAATGTATGAATCAAAACAAAAAACCTTAAAAGTTTATGGCTGGGACAAAATTGAAGTACTGTCATTTTAAAACACTATTTTGTTTTACATCAGTGACATATTTAATTATAAATGAAACAAAATATGAAAATAGTATACACTGGATGGTGATATGTAAAATAAAAAGTCATTGAGAATAAGCTTGCAAAAACTTAATGTCATTTCATTCTCAGTAAAACTTGTCCTGCACCTTGGGGATTTTGAACCAAAATTACAGAAAGAGTTACACTTTCCCACTGACTGGATTATAAAGCATGTAACTGGCTTTCTATAAACATTCTACTAAATGGGTAGTTGTACAAGTAAATACTCAGTTGTATTATTTAAACAAGGGGTCTGCCCTCTAGCCATAATATTTTTACCTTTATCATTTGCAAATATAAATAAATAAATATACTTCCTTACAAATTACACATAACAGTAACATCTCAACACATTTGGGTAGCAACATACATATTGCTGTTTGGGCAGCAACGTATTTGGGCAGCAACATTTATATGTATCAATCAAGTTTATACTAACAACAATTACTGATCTAGAAACTGATATAGATCATGAGGAAAAAATCAACATTCATATCAATTAAGAACCTACTGGAGGCAGCTGCTTCTTCTCGATCATCAGGACCAGGCTGTGTGACCACCTATGTCTATAAATGAGAGCTATGTGGCCTTCTGGGCTGGTTACAGTAATGTAGCTGCCACAAGAAGATATTACGTAAAGATTTTATCATTATTTGCCTCAGATTATATTATATACATGTAAAAAGTAGGTGAGTGTTCACCTTTCTTACTTTGGGAAATTAAATTTCTGTCACACCTAACAAATTGTTTCCCTCCCCTGATATTTTTTTATGAATCCATTCCAAATTCAAGAAACATAAAATAACAGTAATATACTATAATACTGATGACGACTTTCATTTGCTCAGTTTTTGCATAGGTTTCTGGTTTACTGTTCTCTGCTCTATTCTTGTATCTGGTTTTATCTAGTTTTATCTTCTTGCTGCCTAGATTATTGGCATATCTGCTTTAGTTGAAACCTCTCACTGCATTGTAACTCTTTGCTTTTTGCGTGGGATAAAAGTATTTTTATCCAACTAGCAAATCTTTACTGAGGATCTATTATGGGCCCAGCACTGTGTCCCGTATTGCCAGTAGGCCATGAATAAGGCACTAGGTTGCTGGTCGACTTTGCATGAGCAATATGGTAAAAGTTGCCTGAGAGAGTCCTCATGCACTGTCCTGAGATGACCAGTGCTGAATCTAGACTGGAAGTTCATTCATTGCCTCCATTCCTAAGATCGTCAACCGCCATGCCTGCACATCTGTTTGAAATGACACTAGACCTAAATGGTGAGAGTATGCCATGGGAGTCCATGCAGTCAAAAGTCAGTCATATCCTCCTTTGTCTGGGAAATAAGCCAGGAATACGACTTTAAAAATGTGAGCTACTGTTAGACCCAGATTAGAGTTAACAGAGGATGTGACTTTTATTCATAGTAAACATATTTTTAAAAAATACCTAAAAATTTCTATTTGCTCTTTTGATATTTATCATTAGCATACTAATATAGTTAATGTTAAAATTACTAGACTGTAAGTAATATTAGCTTGACTCTCAAGTTTGTGACTGTTAAGCTGTCTTAAATTTCGGTTTGGCAAATCTGCAGTTTAGCAGAGAAGATGAAGTAATAAACATTAAATAATGATACTTAATTCCAATAAATAACAAATAGAGAAAAATCCCTTCTTCTGGCTTTAACTGGAGATCTATTAGAAATTCATACTCCTATGAGTATACCAAATGACAAATCTCAAAAGTAAAGTACATTTAAGTTAGCAGAGGTATAGCAAGAGCAATAATAGATTCAGTAAGTTATTCAGATCAATTACTGCCTTCAAAATCTTGATATGGCATTACTTATGCTAGATTTTTCTCTTTATTATTCAGAACTCTTTTTACTATTGCAAAAATCATTAGGATTAGTAACTTTCTGTTAAATTTTAAAAGCTACAAAATTAATGTAGCATCCATTTATTAAATAAGTATATGAATATACAAAAGGGCAGTGACTAAAATAATTTTAGAAATCTTCAAAAATATTTTTATTAAAAAATAAGTAACATTAAGTCAAGATTTTCAAAGTTTTAAATTTGCATGAGAATGTCAGCCTCTGTATTTTTCTTGTAGTTTAAGTATCTGCACAGATAATAACGCTATTATTTTTCAAAAATACCTTAACGGATAAGTATGTATTTGGTAGGATGAGATACTAGTTAAATAACAGTAAAAATGTATTTTAAAGTAAGTTACACTGAATGAATCACTATCCTGAAAGTTTAAAACATGAAAGGCAAATTACAACAAAGTATAACAGTGCAGTGTAGATGAAACTGTGAATAGCCTCTTGGAAAGGAGCCGGGCATAGGCGATGATGAAGTGTGCTTGAACTGGGCTGGGTGTTACACAGCTTCACAGGCTTGTCCTGCTCTCACTTCGTAGCTGTGCTGAAGACAGATGGATACTCCGATACGAAAGGAAGGAAACAGTACCTGCTCAATGGTCCCAGGATGCTCCTAACCTACCTGACGGCTTCTCCTCATTACAGTTCACAAGGTGTGGGTTTGCCTGATGCATCAAAAGAAGTTTCACCAGGTTTGCCTGAAATATTAAAGATAATTGAAATGGGAACCACCATGGCAGATGCTAAGGATTCATCAGTAAGTTATACACTGTGCTGTCCAACTGGCAGCTGGAATGAGACGGCATCAGCGTTCCCACTCAGAAGTCCTTCCTGGGACAGTCCCAGGAAAGTACCTTTCCCAGCGCCTTTTGTGAAGATGTCAGATATTCAAACTACTGCACCCCTTTCTGGATTCAGAACAAAAATGATTTATCCAATAAGGATTTAATCACTGAAGATTTGAAAAAGACATTTTAAAACTTCCAGGTTTATATTATGTGTATTTGTAGGATGAGAAACTAGTTACATAACAGTAAAAATATATTTTAAAGTAAGTTACATTGAATGAATCACTACCCTGAAACTTTAAAACATGAAAGGCAAAATCCAACAAAGCACAAAAGGACAGTGTAGACTATATGCCATAATATAACCTGAAAGTACTTAAGCTATACTCCTTATGTGAGGAATTATATGGTATGGTGTGTTTTGTTCTGTTTTAATTGAACAATTCATTGAAGTCCAACTTGTTGGTATTGTTCCTCTGTGACAGCAGCGTGGGCAGTATGAACCTAAAGTCACACTGGACCATTAGAAAAATGCAATCTCAAGTTATAAGAGTTAAGTAACTTGAGAAATTAATGTAATTTTTAAAATTATTACAATATATCGCACATATAAAGGGTATATATAATATACATGTGCTCTGGAAAGGGCAATAATGAAATAAATTTCAGTGTACTCAACTTCTAAAAATATGCACTCAACATTTTTTTAAATGATATCTTCGTGAGTTTCTCCCCAAAACTATGCCCCTCTCTATTTCCCAGAGTTGGCCACTACCATGACTTTTGGGTTAACCATTAATATCTTCTCTATATGCTTAGCACACACATATGGAAATCTCCCCAAGCAACGTATCGCTTCATTTGTTTGTGACATTTATAGAAATGAAATCCTATTGTATAGATTCTTCCGTGCCTGTTTTCATGGCTTACCATTGCATTTTTGAGTCATCAGAGTTGATGAGTTTAACCAAGTTTCATTCTTTTTCTTGGCTGCATGGAATTGTATTGTACAAATATATCACAATTGATCCACCTTTCTCCCAGTGATTACTGAAGACATCTGCAGTCATTTATTTGTTTTTATAAACAATGTTCCCCTAAGTGGTCTCATTTATACCTCTTAGTGTACACATACACCAGGATATATGTACTTAGAAATGAATTTGCTGGGGTATCAGTTTGGACAGCATCAAAGAGATAAATGGTGCCAATATATTTTTCTCCAAGAGATTGCTCAGATTTACACTCTTACTCCTAACAAGGCTTTCTGTTGCTCTACGTTCTACTTAATAATTTTATTATCAGGCGTTTACTTGTTATTAAATTCTTGGGTGTAAAGAATTGATTATTGTGGTTTAATGGTACATTGCTTTGCAAATGGAGCAGGACTCTCCTGGATTTCTTCTTGGTATGATTTTATACAATACTTTTTAAAGTTATTACCTTCTAGGGATTTGCCAGTTTCGTCTAAGTTTCCAAATGTGCTGGCATGATGTTGTTGGTTATATCTTCTTTTTGTGCTTTTTCTTGTATTGCCTTTTTAATAGCTGTGCTGTTTTTGTAGTTCTGTTTCCCTTTGCAGGCACACTATCAGTCACTGTGTGCATGCCCGCTCTATCTTTCTGACCAGTATTTCCAAAACGTGGTTCACTTCATTAATCCTTACAAGAACCAATTTGAGGTATGAGGTATTACTGCTTCTTTCTATGGTATTTTTGTTTAACAGTCCTATCACTTTGGCTTTTATCTGTTTTATATTCCCATTTACATATTCTATGTTTGTCTTATTAATCTCTATCTCTCTGTCTCTCTCTCTTCTTTTTTTTTTTTTTTTTTTTTTTGTGACGTCTCACTTTTTCATGCAGGCTGGAGTGCAGTGGCACCATCTCGGCTCACTTAACCTCCTTCTCCTGAGTTCAAGTGATTCTCGTCTCTCAGCCTCTGGAGTAGCTGGTATTACCAGCCTGCACCACCACACCTAGATAATTTGTATATTTTTAATAGAGATGGGGTTTTGTCATGTTGGCCAGGCTGGTCTTGAACTCATGACCTCAAGTGATCAGCCTGACTTGGTCTCCCAAAGTGCTGAGATTACAAGCATGAGCCACCGAGCCTGTTTTATTAATGTCTTACAAACTTTGTAAGTGGTAACATTATTTTTCAAACCTGTCTTTTATAATATAGATATCTAAGGTTGCTATGCAACCTCAAAGGCTGTACATTTTCATCAAATGAAAATTACCACCACTTTCTTTATGTCTCGCATAGGGATAGAGAAAATGTAATTTTTTAAAATTATGATTCTGTTCCGAATATTTTAAAATGGTCATTGTATGTCTTTTTGATTTATAGAGAACAGTAAGTTCTGAAATAATGTGTGCTTCTGTAATACAAAGTAGCTCATAGTCAATTGATAAATGTTGGTAGGTACTATTTTTTCCTAGGCCAGAGGAGCCAAAACAACGGAAGTCAAATCATAAAATTAAAAGACCTCAATTGTTGTGCTGGAAACTGAAGTCGTCTTAGCTGTATTTCTACAAATATTCTTTTTTTAAACAATAAAGTAATTTAAGGGCAATAAAATGGGCAATAATAGGTGCACAGTTATAAAACTTGGGCAAATGTGTGTACCTGTGTAATCAGCACCACAAATAAGATACAGAACATTTCTTATCACCAACAGTTCCCTCTGGCCCCACTGTGGTCAATCTTCATCCCATACAAGAAAACACAGTGTGATTTATAGCACCCCAGATTAGTTTAGTCTATTCTTAAACTTCACATCAATAAAACACAGAAATATACATGTTTGCCCAACATAATGTTCTTGAGATTCGTCCATGCTTGTGCATGCACTGACACTTTCTCTCTTCACTGTTGAGCTGTAGTCCATTGTACAGCTACATTACAATGTGTTTAGCACGTTCTTCTTGAGAGTTGAGCCATTTGTTTCTGGCTCTTTGAATAAGGCTACTATGGACATATGTCATTTTAGTCAATGTAGATTTTCATTTTTCTCTTTTGAACATTCTAAAATAGAATTCTGGGTAATCTGGTAAGTATATATTTAACTTTATAAGAAATTGTCAGAAAAGTTTACCAAGTGGTTTTACTATGTTTTTATCCTCACTGGCAATTTTGCCACATGCTCTCCAACACTGATATTGTGATAGTAAAACAGTGTTAGACACTGAAGTACAATCTCAGTGTAGGTTAATTTACATTTCCCTGATGACTAGTGATATTGAACGCTTTCATGTGCTTAATGACCATCTTTTGTGAATTGTCTACTCAGAAATTTCTTGTCCATTTATTACTGCATTGTTTAACTTTCTATTATTAGTCTATCTGCATTTTTATACGATCTGGAGGCATTTTTCAGATATATGTAGAGACTGGAGAGATCAAGTGGAGTTCAGGAGGGTATATTTTAGGTGTACACTGGCTCAGCGGACATGCATCCTGAAAGTCTGAGCAGTAAACAAAGAAAATGAATGCCTTTTATGCACCTTGAGGTGGGAATTACATGATGCAGGAAGCTGGCTTACGAAAGCAAGAACCAAGCAGTTAATTATCAGGTGACATTCTTAGGACTCAGCTTACATCTTGGGGAACACGTCTTGCAACTCATGCTTATCGATCATGTGAAATTACAGTTGCACAGCAAGAAAAACAGGAGCTTACAGAACTTACAAAATATGCGGGGGAGAGATATGGTTAATGCTTCACAAACCTTACAGAGGAGCAGTTAATATTCTTTCTTAACTCTTACTTGGGGTGGGTGGGCGGAGGTGCTACTTCATGCCCATTCTAGTGTAAACTTAAGCTGTAAGTTCAATTTCTTTTAATTTTTCTACTTTAGTGTTACACGTATTCCCTCCCATTCTATGGCTTGCCTAGCCATATTCTTAAAAATGTCTTTTGATGAGCAGAAAAACACTTTTATTTCTTTTCTTTTGTTTAAGTGCAATATCTGTACCTATTTTTATCTACTCAAAGTTCATGATAGTATTATACTATAGTTTCTTCTGAAAGCTTTATAATTTTAACTTTTATATTTGTGGTCCATTTCAAGTGAGTTTTTGTGAATGCCAGGTAAAGGCCTGGATGGTCCAGCACCATTTGTTTTTCAGCAGCATTTGTGAAGAAGACCATTTTTTCTTATTGAATTGCCTTGAGACCTTCATAGGAAATCAATTGGCTTGTTATGTTCATTTGTAGCCACTATAATTTAGGTTCCATTGATCTACTGTAGGTCTATCCTTCCGTATTACCTAACAACTTTATGTGTATAGACTTATAGCAAGTTTTGAAATCTTACAAGTGAAAGACTTAGAGTAAGTCTTGAAAAAACTCTGTGTCTTATTCCTTCAAGAACATTTTGTCTACTATATGTACTTTGCATTCCATAATTTTTAGGACGAATTTTCCAATTTCTATTTAAAAAAGACTGTCAGGCTTTAAATTGGGACTTTGTTAAACAGGTAGCTACTATATTAGTTTGATATGCCTTAACAAATCACCACAAGGTTCGTGGCTTAAACAATAAAAATGTATTGTCTTACAAATGCATAGGTCAGAAGTCTGACACAGGCATCACTGGGCTGACACCAGGGCCCTGGTAGCATGTTCCCTTCTGGTTATAAAGGAGAATTTGTTTCTGTCTTCTCCAGTTTTGGAATCACCCACATTCCTTGGTTAATGGCCCCTCCCCTTCCACCATCTTCAAAGCAGCAATATTGCATGTCTCTGGCCATTTTTCCACAGTCACGCCCCCTCTCTCTCTCAGCCAAGAACAAGTCTCTGTTTCTAAAGGCCATGTGATTATACTGGGCCCATCTAGAGAATCCAGGAAAATCTTTCCAGCTTATGATCCTTAGCTTAGTTACAAGGCAAAGTTCTTTATTTAGCCTTGTAATATATTGACAGGTTCTGGGGATTAGGGCATGGACATCGCTGGGGGCCACTATTCTGCCTTCCCAGATACCTTAACAATATTCAGTGTCTCAATGACAACTGCGTATCAATGAGCGTGGCTTACCTCTCTATTTGCATGAGTTTTCAATCGTCACTGCAATGTTTTGTAGTGTTAAGTGTACAAATACTGCACACTTTGTTAAACATATTACTATCTATGTTATGCTTGTAACACTACTGTAAAAAATTGATACATTCACTTAATGGTTCTAATTTTTAAAGTTTTTTGGTGATCCTTTGGTATTTTTATTATCCTTTCTCCTTTCCTAACCTTGTCTTTCATTTTCATTTCGTGCATTATTTTACTTGTTAGACTGACAACAGTTTCTTCAATCTGCGGTGGGGTTTGTGTGTTTGCTTTTGTAACATTTTCTGTGGCATTTTTCATTCATGCTGAGCTTTTTGCCCAGGCATTCCAAGAGATCTCCGCAAATCATTATGGCTCTTGCCAGTGTTCTCACTATAAATTTAATTAGGTTTTCAATAGTATGCCCTATTGCTATGTTTCCTACAAGCCCATTCAAAATTAGTGTTTGGTTTTGCACAAATTATTTCAGTAGTACTTATTCATCTTATAGCAGGGTGCTTATATTTAGAAGTTATTTTGATTTGCAAATATATCGTTTGCTAAAGAAAGAGAAGCTATCTTTAAATCTGAAAGATAACATATATATTGTAGGTTCCCAAGACATTAAAATAGTTGCAAGAGTCAGTATTGCTTTTTATTAAAGATTCGAGGGATTTTCTTGCCTTTATATCATTTGTCAGAAATGAAGGAAGGAAGGAAGGAAAGAAGAAAGAAAATGAAAGAACAAAAACGTAAAAGATAGAGTAAGGTAGGGAAAAATGTAGATAGGAGGAAAGGAAAGAGAAATTCAGAAAGAAAAGAAAAACAAAGAAAGTCAAAAATTACTTAAGATTATCTTTGTTTTCCACGAATTTGAAAGAATGGCAATAATGCTAAAGGTTTTATATTTTTGCAAAAATGTCAGAGTATCGGAGAGTCTAATAGTCATGTTGCATTACTCAATTCAATTTGCTTTTTCTAGAACTCCAAATAAAATCACGTGCAATCTCCTGACAAACTACTGTTCTCTAAAACTTCAACTGCGGAAAGCATTTAAATCATAAAAATAAATGTTTCCTACAAGAAAATCTTTAACAATAAAACTAACTCCATTTTATTTCAGGCCTGTAAAAATAAACATTCATGTGTGAAATAGGGAAGTTTCTCCTACTTGGGGAATTCCTTTCCTTTCGTAAAGTCAGTATTTCCTATGCGCTTCCAATTAGAAATCAGTGAGGCACTTCACAAAACTGAATTAAGCAGGCCAGGGCTCATTCCAATTACTCCACTCTGGAACATCTGTTTTAACCTCACAAACCAGCTTTAGGTAAATTACTTAAAATGTGAGCAGGCAGAGTGTGCCGTTCAATCGCAACTCATCTCCACTATTAAAAGAATTTCATCATCAGCAAAGTTATCAGAGGTTAAGGTGACTACTATTCAGAAAGAGAGACAGAGAGAGAGTAGGTGTGTCTGTATAAAAGGAAACACCAAGTGGCTAACAAAGAAAATGTATTTAAGCTGAAATTTGAATTAATATTAGTTATTGAATATAGACTTTACTTAATCTTCAAATAGTTGTATTTCAGTGTGGCTAAATTTATCAAGATTAATTTCTTGAGAGTCAAAGTATCTCTTTAAAAAGTTAAAATATAGCAATGAGTGGAGCCAGCACTCATTCCTTCCTAGTTCAGAAGCTAAAAATGATTGATTTAATTTAATAAAGAGGAAATTATAATGTTAAAGTCTCTCAGAAAGTCAGCACTTGCATACCCCACCTGAATTACATATACCTAAGTCCAATGGTGCATACTCTACATTGCAATGAGTAAATGTCTCTAACTCTGAGAACCATGTGAACTATTTCAGATATAATATTTTAAAAGTCTAATACATCACTACTTTTAGTGATTCAACTATGATTTCTCTCTTTTTCTTTTTTTTTTTTTGAGATGGAGTCTCGCTCTGTCACCCAGGCTGGAGTGCAGTGGCCGGATCTCAGCTCACTGCAAGCTCCACCTCCCGGGTTTACGCCATTCTCCTGCCTCAGCCTCCTGAGTAGCTGGGACTACAGGTGCCCGCCACCTCGCCTGGCTAGTTTTTTGTATTTTTTTAGTAGAGATGGGGTTTCACCGTGTTAGCCAGGATGGTCTCGATTTCCTGACCTCGTGATCCGCCCGTCTCGGCCTCCCAAAGTGCTGGGATTACAGGCTTGAGCCACCGCGCCCGGCCTTCAACTATGATTTCTCATTAACCAAATGGTTCTGCCCTCATGCCACAAAATAAATCATATGTCATCACTGCAGTTTTCTATATCATTTTCCTTGTATTTCTTTTCTGAAACACTCCTCTTTCATTTCCATTCAGCAAACCTCATAATCCTCCTCTGCCTGTGTCCACCCCTCCTCAGTCTCCTTTTATGGAACTTTCCTTTTACACAGTTGTCATAGTTGTATTTGTGCGGCTGTAACAGAGTATCTGAGACTGGGTAATTTATAATGAAGAGAAATTTATTGCTCACAGTTCTGGAGGTTGGGAAGTCTAAGATCAAAGCGCCAGCAGGCCTTAGTCTCTCTTCTTTCAAGATGCCCCATTAAACGTTGCACCCCTCCAGAGAGAAAGATCATTATATCCTCACATGGCGGAAAAGCAGGAGAGAGAAAAACGCTCCTGCAATGTCTTTTTATAGTCGTATTAATCCCTTCATGAAGGTGAAACCCTCATGGCCTAAACATCCCTCGTTAGGCCTCACATCCCAATTTTGCTGCACTGGGGATTAACTCTGCAACACACACATTTTGGGGGGACACATAGCAACCACCAAATACGGTGTTGCTCACAATATATTGCCTTTGATTGAAATCCCTTTCATTTGTGCATGATTTATTTTAGTAATACATCCCAAATGCAAATTATTTCCAGTGCTAACAAAGTCCTTGCATGTGCCCAGGTTTCTCTTGGAAATCTCCAGGATGATTTCCTGCAAGAAGCAGTCTCAAGGGGTGTGACCACTCATCTACGGTTCACACATTTATTCAGTGATCCACTGATAAAGGCAAGTATGTATTACATTAAGGCATTTATTGATTCTCTCATTAAATAAATAGTAACTTAGCCAGTATTCTGTGTTGGCTCCTGTCTGAGATACTATGATATTTTGATAAGCCAAACAAATGTTCCTGCACTCAGTTCTGACAGACTAAAAGGTGATACGAATGAACTGACAACTAGAGCAAGTTGTGGTAAGGCTGTGTTTGTGATATGGGACATGCAGGGTGCTTGTACAGGGACAGGAGAGGAACCGTCATATGCAAATTCCTAGCATTAGGAAAGATGGCCAGTGAAGTGACATCTCAATGTAGCTGTGCAAGGTAAAATTTAACCATTTCAGGAAGAGCAAAAATAGGCTATATGTGGTGGTGCATTCTAGAAATGGAGATACATTCAGTATAGTTTTACCCTCAGATATGATGGGGTGAGGCAGAAGAAATAAAATGCGAGACTGAAGCAGGGCCTCTGACACATGGGGACTTATAAATGGTGCTAAGGAATAAGTATTTTATTCCAACCGCAATGGAAAGGATACTGTGTTGACAGGGTGTGATTACGTCTGCCTGTGGAATGATTACTGTAGCCTCGTCATTGAGAGAAGAGTGGGGGAGGGGGATAAAAACCTGCCAGAGGCTGATGGGTTAACCCAGATATACAGAGGCTAGTGTCCTGGGCGAGAAGAGAGGCAGTGAGCAGGCACAGATTGACCGGTGATGATTGTAGCTTAAATATCTCAACACAATCCGCTGGGTAGAGAGTTTGTAGCTCAGTGTTCTGTTAGGCACGAGAGAGGAGGGAGAGGTAAGAAAATGGCAAACGACTAGTTTTGTGATGAATAAATGACGAAACAGAAGAGCCACAGACAGGGATGGGAAAGAGAAGATGATGGCTTTTTTTTTTTTAAACAAGTGGAGTTAAGAGGACAGAAAGAAAGAGACAGCCATTGGGTACACGCGGATGCAGAATTTGGGAGAGGAACAGAGAGAAGCTTGGGCAGCCATGAGCATGTAGAGAGCACTTGAAGCTGAGGGCATGAGAATATTTCTCAAAAACATGGCAAACATCAGCTAGAGCCTAGGATGGTACATGAAGCGTGTCAATACTGCATGGCCAGAGGGGTAGGCGCATAATCAGACTGTTTTCTCCAAAGCAAAGAAGAAATAAATATACAAAATAATTCAAGCTCTGAATATATCTTAATTTTTCTATACCTGGGTAAAAATTGTATTTGAGAATAAAAATGGCTTTTTAAACATTAAGATGTGTGAGTTATGCCATACAAAATACTCTGGGAAACAAAAATATTTAGATTCCAGGATTTGTACAAATATTTTCTTATCTTTGGGTGTAGTGTTGCCAATTCTGTTGTAAATACTAAGTACAGTAAATATATACAAGACTAGAGTGAAATTTTAATCACGTGCAACTCATGAAAGAGTTGTAAAACCAAAAGACTTATTGCTCACATAATTTATTCAGTTCCTAGTTTTTGACAAGAACAAGCATTTCTTTTGTTTTCCACTGCAAAAGTTAATATATTTATAAAAGGCAGTTTTAAAATATGTATATCATCCCACTATAAATGTAAATAATAAGTACAGTTATAGATTGTGAGCTACCTTCTTCTCCATAAAGTTATTTACATTTATAAGGTCTTTATAAGAGTGAAATTACTGTGAATGTCTCTAAAAATGCCATTAGTCTCTCTAAAATGTTCTCATTTCTAAAGCTTCTTTGCCCTGAACACAGATACAATATATTTACAGCCAATTTCTTCAGAGAGAGTTATAAATCTTCCATGCATATAAATTGATACTCACATAAACCTGTTTCTAAAATATAATTTCCAAAGTGCATACTAAATGATATCTTTGTAGGAGAACAATTTTTTAGAATAATTCTAGATGTCATATACTATCTTTCTTGGTGAATTAATTGAGATGCAATTTACTCAAAATCTTCTATTATCATAAGTCTCTCGGCAGTTTTATCAGTCTGAGTAAAAGAAGAGTATCTTGGTTTTCATGTCTTATATTCTAAAACAAAAGCCTCATCTACACTCAGTATTTCCAATTTTGCATCTAATTCTGGGTTGGTTGCCTTTGTCTTTTGGTCACTCTGCTGGACAATGGGCCATCACAGTGGACAACTCAAAGTCTGTTTTTCCAGAGCACGCATTTGAGTGGAGATACTACTTGACTAGGCTTAATGGAACAAAGTAGTAAAGACACATGATCTTCAGACACTTTCCTTAGTACTAAAATGTATCAGAAGTAAGAAAATTAAAGGCAAGCCTAGCAAAGCAGAGGATTAAGACAATGTGTTTTAAAAACCTGCCTCATCTGCACATTGTAAATGGCCATTTCTGGAAACCCTTTGAGTAAGATACCTGTCTATACCAGTCTAGCCACCATCAGTGGATCAGGACACATGTTGACTGATGATCCATACACACACGAGGCATTCACCTTCATGATTCGCAAAAATCTGCTGACCTAAGTAAAAGTCTCCCCTTTCTATAGATGCTTATCATTCTCAATAATTGGTGGCCCCGAGGTTGGGCTCTGTGGAAAAAGAACAGTCAAGGCTTGTTGAGTTCACAGTCAGTGAGTGGTGGGGCTGGTACCCAGCGCTGGCCCTTTCTATTCCAGTGAGAAGGCCATGGAGGCCTCAAAGCAAAGCTGGCATAATGCTTGCTATAGTTTGGATGTTTGTTTGCACCAAATCTCAAGTTGAATTGCAACCCCCAGTGTTGGAAGTGTGGCCTGGTGGGGGTGATTGGGTCATGGGGCAGATGTCTCATGGCTCAGTGCTGAGTGAGTTCTCATAAGATCTCGTTGTTTAAGTGTGTGGCATCTGCCCCCCACCAGATGCATACATCCCCCAACTCTCTTTCTGCTCCTGCTTCCACCGTGTGACGTGCCTGTTCCTGCTTCACCTTCTGCCACGAGTCAAAGCTCCCTGAGGCCTGCCCAGAAGCCCAGCAGATACCAGTGCCATGCTTGTACAGCCTGCAGACTGTGAGCCAATGAAACCTCCTTTCTTTATAAATTACCCAGTCTCAGGAATTTATAACAATGCAAAAGCTGCCGAATGTAATCCCTTAAATAAGCAGAATCAAATGCATGAGAAAATAGAAAATAGGAAATCTTTAAAAAATGAAAGCTAGGGTGTGTTTACACTTTCCGGTCAAGTATTTTGTAGCTGGTTTTGAAAAAATGAAGCAGTTGGGAAGTGTTTCTTAACTGACTTATCATGAATAAATGATGAATGTTGGAAACCTAGCTGGCACACTGGAGAGGGAGTAATAAAAACAATCTTAATTCCTTTGCATCTGACAAAGTAAACATGGCTTCTGAATCATATTTCTCATGTAAGTTCATGACTGTGTTTCTCTAATTTGAAAGAACAGATTAACAAAAGGTTGGAAAGCTTTTGGAATGTGACAGGTAAAGGCAGGTAGTAACAGTGATAACCACTAATTCTCTCTGCCTTATCATTCGGCGATTCCTGTGTCTTATGACTTTTGAGGGACAGCAATCTCTAGGAAGCTTTCTGAAAGAAGTGGCAATTAGATTGGGCTCATGGTCCCTCTACCACTGATGCACGGCCTGTATCATGTGTGGCATATATGTTAATCATTAAAGGGTTTTTTACTGTTAAATCTAACTATATAAATTAACATTTAAAAATCCATTTTCATCACTCAAACTAATTACAGAATTTTTTACCACATAATACAAATTTTATCTGGCTGATCTTGTCTCTCAATTCTTACTATATAGTATAGATTTATTAGAAGCATAATTTCCTGGATAGAAGCTTCCATTGCTGGCAGGGCACGGTGGCTCACACCTGTGAATGCAACACTTTGGGAGGCCGAGGCAGGTGGATCACCTGAGGTCAGGAGTTCGAGACCAGCCTGGCCAACAGGCCAAACCGCTGTCTCCACTAAAAATAGAAAAAATTAGCCGGGTGTGGTGGTGAGTGCTTATAGTCCCAGCTACTTGGGACGCTGAGGCACAAGAACTGCTTGAATTCAGCAGGTGGAGGTTGCAGTGAGCTGAGATTGCACCACTGCACTACAGCCTGGGTGAAAGAGTAAGACTCCTTCATTTAAAAAAATAAATAAATAAAAGAAGGTTCTATTTCTGCAGAGCAGGATTTCTTAGGGGCTTCTGGACGGTCTATGCCTAGTTTTCATAGAGGACTCAACCTCTGAAATGGTAGGGATACTTTTTGTGTCTATGCATTTCTGAGAAAAAGGTCAGTAGCTTCATCTGATTGCTTGAGGGATAAAATTTCTGATTCTAATCAGAATTTCGGATTCTAATCAGAATCTAATTCTTTATGCCTTGGTCATTACAGCTTCCAGGAAGTAGAAAATAAATATCTAGATTCTCCTTATGAATCAGGAAACATTGATTACCTTTAGACACGCTCAACATGGAGAGCCAAAGACTGCAATAGCTACTTTATAATGCAACAGCTGCAGAAACGTATACTCATTTCCCTGCTTTTCAGGCTGGTTTCATGTGAAAATAATGACACATTAATGTTCTTGTATCATTCTTTACCAAGCTTTACAAGACTTTAAGAAATTAGTATTTTTATTTTTATTTTTATTTATTTATTTATTTTTTGAGATGGAGTCTCGCTCTGTCGCCCAGGCTGGAGTGCAGTGGCACGATCTCGGCTCACTGCAAGCTCCGCCTCCTGGGTTCACCCCATTCTCCTGCCTCAGCCTCCCGAGTAGCTGGGACGACAGGCGCCCGCCACCAAGTCCGGCTAATTTTTTGTATTTTTAGTAGAGACGGGATTTCACCGTGGTCTCCATCTCCTGACCTTGTGATCCGCCCGCCTCGGCCTCCCAAAGTGCCGGGATTACAGGCGTGAGAAACCGCACCTGGCCAGAAGTTAGTATTTTTAGAAGAAGAAACAGCTGTTTTAAAATTCACCAACTTAGACTTTTCTTCCTGCTCCTCCACGTTTATTATGAAAATAACCCGGGAACAGTGAGCAACTCAAAAATAACTGGTAGAGGAGACGGTGCCACGGACGGCTCAGAAATTTAAAAGCATCATGATGGAATATTACGAGCAACTATATTGAACCAATGGGAGAGCCTTGAGGAAACTGATACATTCCTGAAAACATACAACCCATCAAGACTCAGTCAAGGAGAAATAAAAAGCTGGAACAGACCAGCAACAAATAAAGAGACTGAATCACCGTAGAAGCACAATTCAGGGATATTTAGTAGACCCTTTAATATATGTATTGAATAAATGGATCTTTTTTTTACAGGAGGTGCTGTCAAAACAATGTTCTTTTCAGTTTGAAAGAACTTCCCCATGCAATATGTTTTTTTTCTAAAATACATGAAATGCAAACACTTTCAATTCTTTTGACAGTTACACTGCTGAAATTTATGATAGATTATTTTACATAATGATTAGTCTCTTAGAGATCTAACTTACTGCAAATTTACTAGATGTGATTGTTACCCCAAAGTAATGTTCTGAAATGAACACATTAACTTAAATCTCCATATATGTGTAAAACTAAGTTACTTTTCCTACTATTGTCATGAATAAAATATTAGCTGCAGAAAACACATAATAATTATAGATTCATGAAACTGTAAGCTTATGAAGTCTATATTATATGAAAAACATTTTAACTCCATATTATGACAAATGTTTATAGATTTTATTTCTTCAATGATTTGACTACAATATTCAGATACACAAGGAACATGTTTTTGTGGGCTCTTGTATAAGCATTTTCCTTTAACCATAAAATTATTTGTTCAGTAGGAAGATACTATTAAAAGTCAAATTACAATAATGATTACTACATAATTTAAAATCAAGTCAAAATTGAATATGAAATTATTCATTAATTATATAAAATTATTTTTAAAAGAATTCAGAAAATCACTCTACCTGGCCATATTTGGCTGCCAAATGGAGGGGAGTCCAGTACTGATCATCTACTATGTTGAGGTCTCCACCATGTTCCAGTATAAGAGACACCACCTCCTTGTAGCCACTCGCACACGCCATGTGTAACTGCAGTGAAGAGACATCTTATTATCCATTTTTTTAAAAGTAGTGGTATTCATGCAGTTCACTCAGTGGTTTAAAGAGAGCTACTTAATGAACTGTTGGATCTAAAATACAGAGACCATAAAAACAAAAGAACATACACGTAATTTTATTTATTTGGAATAAGTGGGTGTAATTATCCGTCTTTGAAAGGATGCTTATGGTTATTCATTTATCCTTCTGACTCTGATAGTATGCACTTTTTCATGTAATTCCCATCCCTCCGAGAGTTCCATTTCAATGCAATCTGAATATTTTAAAATATAGAATATAATCATTGAAAAGCTTACCATTTCTTGCCCAAAGGTAAAATATTTGCTGATTAGCTCTATATTCCAGGCATTGAACTTGGTGCCATACAAAGTCATTCAAAGAATAACTAAAAACAGGAAATGTGATCATTGTGATGCTTCTGTATGTGTAAAAGGCACAGGAACACTAAAAAGGATTAACTAATCCTGGTGGTGGCTTAAAAATGATTGCGTAGCTACCATTGTAACATTCTCCCAGTTTTAGTTTCTTTTTTAATTATATTTTTGAGACAGGGTCTCTCTCTGTCACCTGGGCTGGAGTGCAGTGGTGGAATCATGTCTTACTGCAGGCTTAATCTCCAGGGCTCAAGTGATCCTTCCACCTCACCCTACTAAGTAGCTGGGAATACAGATGCATGCCACTAAACCCAGCTAATTTTTTTTGTTTGTTTGTTTGGTAGAGACTAGTTTTAACCATGTTGTGTGTTACCCAGACTAGTCTTGAACTCCTGGGGTCAAGCAATCCATCTGGCTTGGCCTCCCAAAGTGCTGGGGTTACAGGCATGAGCCACCACGTCTGGCCCCAGATTAGTTTTTTAATGGACTCTTAAGTTTAGAAATAAGGCCTGTGGAACAATAGTTCAGAGAATTTTTTACATTTTTCAGGTGAGGGAATTCCTGTTTCTAAGGTAGCAGCCTTTATTTCTATATAAACTCTCATCACCCTCTAATGAGGTTACTAAGCAACTACATGATTTATTTTATAAACACAAGAATGAGGAAGAAGAAACTATCAGAAAAGAAAGAAAAAAACCTTAAAAGTAGTAAAATCAATGCCATCTTCTAGGTTTGATAGTATGTAATTTTGTAGCTCTGTTCCATTGTGTTTTTATTTCAAAGACAAAATTAAAGTCACAAAGGCTTATTAAATGTGTACATTTTGATAAAATTTAACAAAAACATTTATTTTTATACCTTTGGACCTAATCAGGCTCTTCAATCTACAGAGTGTAAATATATGTTTATTTCTTGTAACTCAACTATATTAGAATAAATATATTCATCTAAATTAAGACACTGTTTCACATAGATTTTCCCAGGCTTGCTACATACAGAATTAATCCTATTAATATTCTAGGAAACAGTCCCAAAAATGATATATCCACAAGTATTTTAGAAAATATAATTTTATATACTTGCTATCCTGGAGAATTAATCTATTCATGTGCTTCTAAACTGATTCTACATTATTTGAATAATCAATTAATGATTGGCAGTTACTCTGTGCTATATGCAATAATCTGAATCTCAGAAGAAACTAATTTTTAGCATAAAGCGGAGTCTACAAATGGAATCAAGAATGAATCCATTTTCTAGTTAGCAATTGATACTAATGATGCCAAGTTCGCAGGGCCAATCCCTGCAAGATTAGATTTGCTTTCCATAAAGCAAAAATTGGCTCTCATCATTTAGAACTTAGTCCAACCCTGGGCCAGTCATCACAAGCACAGCTGGGAAGGAAGACTAGAAGTCCTAGCTAACTCACTAGAGACTCCATCCAAAGTTTTACTACCAGTAACCTTCGTGGAGGCTGGCAAGTTTACTTCTAGGTAATCCCAAAAACAAAATAAACAAACAAACGAAAACCCTAATTGAATACCTCTACTTAACCAACTTTTCTATTATCATAATACAATAGCAGGACTTAAGAGCATTATCTTCAGTCTACTGGCAATCAACTTCTGAATCCATAAGCAAACAGCTAGCCCCCATGGGATATAGTTTCTCATCACTAAGAACATATTAGACTTAGAGTTAAAAGATTTGAAAAACAAACAAACAAAAAAAAACACCAAAAATACTTATTTATGAAATGGAATTGATGCTCCTACTACTTGTCCTGACTATGACTGGAGGATATCAGGTGCCCAAATGTAACAGTGTTGACCACTTCTGTGTCTCAGAACAGTCCTCTCTTGCTACTTTAAGGGTCTTGTGAGAAACAAGGAGATGGTGATCATTTCTGTCGTGAACCAGCAGCAGCATATTTGCAAACACAGTTCCCACAAAAATTACAATTTGGAAATCACCTACGTAGCTACAAAGCAAGACACGTGGTTGGAGTGGCTTCTAAAACTTTAGGTATAAAAGCTGGGAGTTATTTCTTCTAATCTTTACCATCTGTGATATGATTGTTGCCCTTATTTTGCAGATGGAGAAGCAGTGGTTTAGCGTTTAGGTAACTGACCCAAGGAAGAAGCATGGTCACTGAGATCTGAGGCCATGCTCTGCAGCCTGCAGCGCTCAGACTTGAAATAGCACAGAAGAGTGGACACACAGTCACATGGTGAAGTCAAGCCACAAGGATAACACTACCCTGCGAGGCTCCTAATACATCTTGCATTCATACCATCATTCATTTTTGTATGTTAATATAATTTTTTTCTTCTTTCTGTAAACCACTTCTATGTCCCTCACCCTTCCACATACTAATTTTATATTAACATTTAGTCTCTGGATGATACACAATATCTATATGCTTTCTTCAGCTTTCCCATGGCTCTCCATCAGTGCAGGCACAGTCTTGTTTGGTAAATGTGGCATATTGCCTCCTGGTGTGCCTTGCAAAACCATCACCAAGTCCTAGTGTTTTTCAGCTATGAAAGCACGGGAGAATCCCAGGCTCCACATTTGGGAGACTGAGTCTACTCTAGAAGGGCTCTCCTCTAAAACTGCCCCCCAACACACACATATCCAGTGTGACGTAGGCCTGGGAAAGACAGACAACAGGGTCATTCTGTCATTAGAACATCTTCTCTTTTTATGATCCCATATAAGGATAAGTTTTCACTGCATCAGGTCAAAGCCCCCAGCACTGTGCCCATTTCATATTACAGCATCTCAGCCTTTGACAGTCTGTTCATTTACTGATAGTGCTAATTGCTAGAGAACATGCTATACCAATGATTTTTGAAGTTTGAGATTTTCCATTTATTTTCCCAAATAAAAGTTCTGATATTTGAAAAATAGTACCTCAACCCAATATTTATAGAAATTAAAATAAGTAGCATCATCATTGTTTTCAGTGCTGGTTCTCAGCTGAATCAATCGCTCTGGACAGGGTTTAAGGCAGCACAGAGCCAATGTCCACAGATTAAATACCAAGAGGGCCCTGCCTGGGTTTTAAGAGCAACACACTCTTGGGCCCTTTCAAGCATGTATTCAAGTGAAATCCAGAAAGGTTTTTCTAACTTTAAATTACTTTGTATTTATTTTTCAGAGTTTAAAATATGTAAAATACAAAAAGACATTAAAGATACTGACAATTGGACTTTCTGGATAAATGCTTCACTTTTCAGATTCTGGTGATTTCTTTCTATTTATCGATGCAACTCCCTTTATAAAAGCAGGACCCTCAAACAACTGAATAACAAGAAAACAAATAACCCAATTTAAAAATGGCCCAAGAACTTGAACAGACACTTGTCGAAAGAAGATATATAATTGGCTAATGGGCTGACGCAAAAATGCTCAGCATTACTAAACATTAGGGAGTTGCAAATTAAAACCACAATGAAATATCACCACATACCTGTTAGGATGGCTGTCTTAAAAGATGACAAGTAAGTATTGGCAAGGACGCAGAGAAAGGGGAATATCTATATGTTACTGGTAGAAATGTAAGTTAGTACAGCCATTATGGAAAATGGTATAGATGTTCCTCAAAAAACTAAAAATACAGCTACCTTATGATCCAGAAACCCTACTCTGGGATCTATCCTAACGAATGGAAGTCACTATGTCATAGGGATATTCATACTCCCATGCTCACTGCAGCACTATTCGTAACAGCCAAATTCAGTGTTCATCAAGAGGTAAATACATAAAAATGTAGTATATATATACATAATGGAATACTATTCACCCTTCAAAAAGAAAGAAACCCTGTCATCTGAAGCAATGTGGATGAAACTGAAGGCCATTATGTTAAGTGAAATAAGTCAGGCACAGAAAGACAAATACTGCGTGATCTCGCTTCTACATGAAATCTAAATCAGTAAAACTCATAAAAGTAGAGAGAAGAATGATGGTTGCCAGGGACTGGGGGAGGGAAAGAGAGAAAATGAAGAGTTGTTGGTCAAAGGGTGCAAAGTTTCAACTAGACAGGAGAAATATGTTTTGAGATCCATTGCAAAGCAGGATGACTATTGTCAATAAAAAATGTATTACACATTTTAAAATAACTAAGAATACATTTCAAATGTCTCAACAAAAAATGATAAGAAAAGTGGTGAATAGGTTAACTTAGTGTGATTTAACCATTTCACACTGTATACATATATCAGAACACCCCATTGTACCCCATAAATGCATATAAGTATTATTTGCCAATTTAAAATAATATTAAATAAAATTAGAATCACTGTGTACCTAGCAATTTATTTTATTCAAATATAGTTAATATTTTCCATGCTGTTGAATGTTTGGATCCCTTAAAGGCTAACTTTGATCGAGAGCTCACTGTGTACGAACTAGACAACAAGCTGAGTGATTTACATGCACGGTCTCCTTGGGCCTGGTTATCTTATATAATGTGGCACTCTTATTATTCCGGTTTCAAAGATGAGAAGACGATAACTCAGAGTTTAAGAAGCCAGCACAAGTCACACCTTGGAAGTGACGGAGACTTCCAGGATGAGCACTGAGTTGGGTCTATCTGGCCTTTCTATCATGGTGCTGGTGGGCTTCTAAACCCTAGATTTTTAGGAAAGCATAGTATACAATTATACAGACACATTTTCATTGACTGGGCTAATTCCTAATTGTTGGATATTTATGTAATTACCATTTTTATATTGCTTTTAAAAACGATTTTGTTGGTGATTATCATGTATGTCCATAGTGATTTCCTTCTGATACATCCTGATTCTAAAATAATGAGCATTTTTTCAAGTTCCTGCGGCATGTTGCCATGCAGAGTTCTAGAATGTACCAATTTACCCACAGTCCAGCAGTGTATGAAAGAATCCATTTGCACAGATCCTTAGCTTTTCTGGTCTTCAATATTGTTTATTTCTAAAATGATTTCAAATAATTTGCATTTAGTTAATTCCCAATAGTGGTCCTCTTTTCATATACATAGGCCAGTTGGATATTTTTCTTTTGTGAATTGACTCTTGTTATTGCTTATTTTCTAGTGAGAGGTGGTTATCTTTTTTATTAATTTCTATGAACTCTGCATATTTTGAAGATATTAAAATTTTGGAAAATTTGTTGCAAATATTACTCTCAGCAAATTACCTGTTGTCTCTTATTTTTGCTTACTCTTTAATACAAAATGTCAATTATAATTTCTGGCATAATCAAAGATAACATTTCTGTGTGTTTTCATCATGTTTTTACATTGTAAGGGTCTTTGCCAGAGGCTTAAGTGTTTTCCACATGTATAACTTGGAGAATATCTGTTTTTTTTTTTTTTTTTTTTTTTTTTGAGACGGAGTCCCGCTCTGTCGCCCAGGCTGGAGTGCGGTGGCGCCATCTCCGCTCACTGCCAGCTCCGCCTCCCGGGTTCCCGCCATTCTCCTGCCTCAGCCTCCCCAATAGCTGGGACCACAGGCGCCCGCCATCTCGCCCGTCTAGTTTTTTGTATTTTTTTAGTAGAGACGGGGTTTCACCGTGTTAGCCAGGATGGTCTTGATCTCCTCTGTTGTTTTTAATTATCTTACCTTTGTATTTGTGCATCTGATTTTTTACTAATCTGTATTTAAAATGTTAAATATTATTATATATTCCCACAGAATCTGTCTTATTGAAGCTCTATGACTCCTGCCACTCTGAAGCTAGAAGATCATGCTGAGACTAATGCTATATTTTAATAAAAACTATGTTAGGAAGAAATGAAAACTAATCTTGAGGACCATGCAAATACCTCCTAGGTTCAGTCAGGATTGTTGGCCAATAATTTCAGGTCTTGTTCATCCATTGCAGCATAACACTAACACAGGATTTTTACTACTTCAGCTTTGACAGAAGTATGAAAATACTACAGATCATTTCCCAAAGTGAGACTCTATATGTAGATTGGAAAATAGTTGCCCTAAAACTTCTCAGATGACTTTTGAACTCTACCTCGAGACTGAGGTCTCAGTAGGTCAGAAATAAAAGACAAAATGAGACAAAGTGTTGAACAATTATTAAAGAGCACTCTTAGTGTTAGTAGTCCACTTTCCCTTTCCACTGTGTGTAGGTGGTGGTGTCAGGGTGGATGTGAGTACCTCCCAATTTTATGGCAGAGAAAGGCTGTAGAGACCACGCTGAGAAGCTGCATATCCTGAGTAGTCTGATGTGCATATAATAAACTGGTTTTGATTCGTGCAGGCACAAAGTAAACGGCAAAAGATGGGCTGGTTTACCCATGAAGCTGTGGTCATTTCTGGTTCTATTTTAGGAGGTGCCTCATGGAGCAAGCACAGCTTAGCTGAGGGAATCTGGAGTGTCCCCAAATTCCCGAAAGCCAAGTGAGCATAAAGGACCATTTGGAAGAGTGCAATATTGACGTTTAATATTATGATGATTATATTTCAACATAATTTGTTTTCTATGCCCCATTTGTTATTACATTTTAAAAATTATTTTGAAAGGCGATCCATGGGCTACACCCAAGGGTCACTGGGAAGTATGGCACAAAAATTCGACAACTCCTGACTTAAGTTGAGAGTTTTAATTGTAATATGGGATTGGACACTTTAATTTGAGGTTGGTTTATGACATAAAGTGACTACAGAAGTTGTATTCTTTAAAAATGACCATAAAATCAATGGCCATCTCCAGCTATAAGTAACGGATGAACCAGCATCACTGAAATAAAGGTGACAAAACTAAAATTGCTTGATACTTGCATCTCCTGAATAATTCTTTCCTAACAAGGCAAATAAATAAGCCTCAAGGCCAGATGTGATACTTCAAATTATGTGCTAACACAGTAAATAATAAAACAACAATGTCTTCATAATATATATGCTAGTTATCACATTAATATTTTCAAAGACTATATTCTCAAACTGATGAATTCATTTTCATATACTCTGTAACATGGTGTTTATTAAAATTGTATCTTTTCTGAGGCTCCTATTTACTTTAACAAGAAAATAATGTAAACTAAAAGATCCCTTTTAAAAAGAGATATGTTATGTTTGGTTATTTTGCTGCAATTCTAATAAAGAAGATAAAGTCAACTCCAAACCTGTCCTATTAGAAGTTTATTCCCACTGAACCTTTTGTTGTTAGTTTCTTCCCTTTTGCACATAACAATTTAACAGTGTGAAAAATTATGCTTAATTTTGAACCACAACTGACATTCCAGCTCAGGTATGGAAATCAATCAGTGTACAGAAGTGTCTTCTTCTCCTTATCACCATAATAGATAAATACACTATATATCTTACAGAAAAGAAAACACAAGGAAATGGCAGTTATCAACATACACAGACTAACCAATTCCGACATGTGAATCAAACCAAACCACTGGCTGTTAAATGCTGTAATTTTCAAGGGACAGCATCCTAGTCTTTTGTTCATTGTTACTTTCTTGTTAAAAGCTCAAAAATGATGACCACAAGATTTGGTTATTTTAGAACAATTATTTGTAACATTTATGCTCTCTGTTCAATAAAAACAAGGTCACAAGGAAAGTCAAAATTGAAAATGCTTGAAAATCATAGCAATTTATTGCTCTGTATTGACTGTTTCAATAGCTTCTCTACTGAAGTGTGTATGCTCTTTTATTTAGCAGTGGTTGAAGTATGCATTTTGTTTCTACTTAGCAGTGTTTTTTTTTTAAAAAATATGAAGTTGTAATATATTCTACCATACAAAGAAACAAAGGCACTATTGCGTTTCTATTATGTGTTAGGCATTAATTCATTACATGTAATAAATGAATTATTAATTAAATAACTCACACCAATCAGACTTTTGACCCTACTAGTCCACTGAAACTGTCCTCCAAGAGAAAGTCAATGACCTCCAAGTTACTAATCCAATACCCAATTCACAGTTCCCATTTAACTGACCACTCAGCAGTATTTGCTAGTCTGTCATTCTTTCCTCTTCCTCAAACTTTTCACTTGGCTCCGAGGACACTTTGTCCTCTTGGTTTTCCACCTTCCTTACTGCTTGCTCCTTCTCATCTCCTTTCTGGAGCCTCCTCTTCTTCATCTCCATGGCTTGGTCCCAAATTTCTTTCCTTCTGCATATAAGTAGTGACTTCATCCAGTATCAAAGCGTTCAATATCACATATATGGTAATGTTCTCCAAATCCTTTCTTTCATCTAGAGATCTGAATTCCAGACTCCAGCGTCCAACCACAAACCCAACAGCTCCATTAACACGGCTAAGAGGCACTTTAAACTTAGTATCTCCAGAACTGATGTGATCTCTCCTGCTTTAGGTTTGTGTCTTCTTCAGCCTCATCTCATTTGATGCCATCTCCATCACACTGGTAGTTTAAGCTAAAAATGCTTAGAGTCATTCTAAAGCCTTCACTTTATCTCACACAACACATTTATTAGGAGGTCTAATTGCACTACAATTCTACCCCTGTTATCTGAGCCACATCACTGATTGCCTAGATCACTGGAAAAGCCTCCTAAACAAACTCTCGGATTCGCCCCTGTCCTTTTCAGTCAGTTCTTTTAAGTTCTAGGGTACATGTGCACAACGTGCAGGTTTGTTACATATGTATCCATGTGTCATGTTGGTGTGCTGCACCCATCAACTCGTCATTTACAGTAGGTATACCTCCTAATGCTATCCCTACCCCCTACCCCTCCCCATAATAGGACCCGGTGTGTGATGTTCCCCTTCCTGTGTCCAAGTGATCTCACTGTTCAATTCCCAACTATGAGTGAGAACATGTGGTGTTTGGTTTTCTGTTCTTGTGATAGTTTGCTGAGAATGATGGTTTCCAACTGCAGCCATGTTCCTAGAAAGGACACGAACTCATCCTTTTTTATGGCTGCATAGTATTCCATGGTGTATATGTGCCACATTTTCTTAATCCAGTCTGTCACTGATGGACATCTGGGTCGATTCCAAGTCTTTGCTATTGTGAATAGTGCCGCAGTAAACATACGCGTGCATGTGTCTTTATAGCAGCATGTTCAGTCAGTTCTTAACACAACAGCCAGAGTAGGTGATCCTTTTAAAATGGAGCAGGCCCATGCCCCTCCTCTCTTCTGAACTTCCCACTATCTTCCCATCCCATGCAGAGTCATAGCCGTGGTCCTCATATAGGCCCATAAAAGCTTGTGTGATCTGGTCCCAGCACCTCTCCCTCCTTGCTGACACTGCGTCAGCCATACGGG
This sequence comes from Piliocolobus tephrosceles, assembly GCF_002776525.5. Classification (NCBI taxonomy): domain Eukaryota; kingdom Metazoa; phylum Chordata; class Mammalia; order Primates; family Cercopithecidae; genus Piliocolobus; species Piliocolobus tephrosceles. The sequence continues at coordinate 5,110,010 of NC_045455.1, forward strand.
CTCCTGGCTGTTTCTCAAGCACCCCACACTCGCCCCTGACACTGTAGGAGTTTGTGGTTTGCCCTTCTCACTCTCAGCCTGGAACACTCTCCCTTCACAGCCCCACTGTGCTCTCTCTTCTTTGAAGTCATTATTGAAAACACCCTTGTTGGTTAGATCTTTCCTATCTATCCATCCAAAATGGCAACAATATGACCAACATGTTCCTGTGTTGTTTTTTCCCTTGCATTTATTGCTAGGATCCTATATATTTAGCTCATTTATAGTGTCTAGTACCCATTTTCCCAACTGAAATGTGGATCCATGACAAAAGAATTTTGGTCACTATTGTTTTGTTCATAGCATGTGGCCAGTTACATTTCTTCATTAATTCTGAATGCTTTTGCTGTTTGAACGTGTTATTTTTCGAAACACTCTAAATATGCTATGCTTTCTTTCCTTATGACAGAGTTACACTGTTATAGTCTTCTAAAGTTTACAAATTTGTAAATATTGATTTTGGAAGACAAAATTTAGGAAAGCATAATTTAAAACTTTTAGAAGCTGGCCAGGTGCGGTGACTCACACCTGTAATCCCAGCACTTTGGGAGGCTGAGGGGGCAGATCACGTGGTCAGGAGATCGAGACCATCCTGGCCAACACGGTGAAACCCCGTCTCTAACAAAAATACAAAAATGTAGCTGGGCATGGTGGCACACGCCTGTAGTCTCAGCTACTCAGGAGGCTGAGGCAGGAGAATCACTTGGACATGAGAATCACTTGAATCTGGGAGGTGGAGGTTGCAGTGAGCCAAGATCATGCCACTGCACTCCAACCTGGGCGACAGAACAAGACTCCAGAAAAAAAAAAAAAAAAAAAAAGGAAGGAAGGAAGGAAGAAAGGAAGGAAGGAAGGAAGGAAAGAAGGAAGGAAGGAAGGAAGGAAAGAAAGAAAAAATTTTAGAAGCTTTTATAATTATAACATTTTAAAGTTAGAGTTTTCTAAATTTTATTTTCCAGAATCAATACTTATACATTTATAAACTTTAGGAGACTATAACAATGTAACTCTAAGTCATAAGAAAACAACACATTTTTAGAATGTGACCATCTAGAGGTCACAGGCACTTAATCTGCATTTAATTAATGTAAAAATGTATTAGATCTCAAGGAAACTTTTCAGACAGCAAAACTTTTATCTATTTCGTCAAATCACTTTCCTTATCAACTGTCTTCAACCTCACACCATATTTTTTTCATGGGAGAAATGAATCACCGATTTGAAGCATTTCTATGCAATTCACACTTCAGAAATCGGAACTCCCTTCTCCTATTCTAGTTTACTTTCTCTCAAAAATTTTTCCACTGGGTATTACGTTTCTTTCTGTCATCATTAACTGTAACTCACAGTAACCCAGGTAAGTTTTACGGGTCACTAGGGCAAAATGTTCTTATTTTGGTGATTAGACATCAAGTATATACAAATTTATCCAAATTTAGTTGATCTTTTAATAATTTACTGCAACAGTGCTTGAGAGCAATAAAAAGTAATGACAGGAGTTTGCTTAAATTTAGAAATTCACTCACCAAAGTCATTCATAGTTTGTTTTACTGAACACTAAAATAGAAGCATGCTCCTATAAGTTACATTTCAAAACCAACATGGACTAAGTAACGCATATAATTATTTTAAATTTGTAGGAAAAACATACATAGGAGGAAGGCTTGAAGAAAATATACCAACCTAGAGACACTGGTTTCCCTGGGTAGTGGCATAAGTATTTTGCATTTTTTCCTTCCAGCTTTTATTTTAGGATCAGTGGGACACATGTGCATGTTGTTACGTGGGTAAATTGCATGTTGTAGGGGCTTGATGAACAGATGTTTTCATTACGCAGGTAATGAGCACAGTACCCCTTAGGTGGTGTGTTGTCCTCACCCTCCTGCCATGCTCCACCCTGAAGTGGGCCCTAGTGTCTCATTTCCTTCTTTGTATCCATGTGGACTCAGTGTTCAGCTCCCACTTATGAGTGAGAAAATGTGATATTTGGTTTTCTGTTCTTATGTTAATTCTCTTAGGTAATGGCCTTCAGCTGCATCCATGTGGCTATGAAGGACGCGGTTTTGTTCTTTTTACAGCTGAGTAGTATTCCATGGTGTATATGTATGATGTTTTCTGTATCCTTCCACCTTGATGGACACCTAGGTTGATTCCATGTCTTTGCTATTATAAACAGCGTTGGGATGAACATACGCATGCATGTGTCTATGGTAGAATGATTTATATTCTTTGGGTAGACACATAACAATGGAACTGCTGGGTCTGCATTTTCTTCTTTGCCTACTTAGGTGTTTTCCAAAATTTCTACAACTGACATGTATTACTTTTATGATCACAACAATTATTTAAAGGTTAATTGTAATGACTTCTATGTTTTATAAATCAACTTAAATTCTCTCTTTAAACAGTTTCTGAATCAAATATATGAACTTACCAGGGTTACTCCTTCATCATTTTTCTCATTGACATTTCCTCCAGATGACAAGAAGTGTCTGACATCTGTTAACATGCTCATGGGTCTCTGAAGCTTCATCTGGCGCAGTGAGGTCAAATCCACTCCTGTGGGGAGAAAGAGCCTTTCAACCAGAATGGAGAGATACTTCTCAGTTCCTGGGGGCCTAAGCCTAGCTTTATCATCTATTCTTTCAACATGTTCTTCTTTGAAGCTCCTCTTCTACTTTGGACGCTCATTCAAAGAACTGATTGTTTATCTTTGCACATATTGTATTTCCAACTATAGTCTTTAAAAAATATAAAATTATCTCTTGTTATGTTCTAAAGTATGATAATGATGCCTAATAATGGCAGGTTTTCAATTAATATCTGTTTTAATATAAATCATCAACATACATTACTCAAAGCATTTTAAAGTACTTAAATGGAAACAACAAAGATACAGTTTTTGATCTCTATGATTTTTCTGGCCAAAATAATTGCTTCTAAAAGCAATCTAATATCCTGGAATAGAAGAAAAGACTTTAGGCTGGGCACGGTGGGTCACACCTGATCCCAGCACTTTAGGAGGCCAAGGTGGGCAGATCACCTGAGGTTAGGAATTGAAGACCAGCCTGGACAACATAGTGAAATCCCATCTCTACTAAAAGTACAACAACTAGCTGGGTGTGGTGGCAAACACCTATAATCCCAGCTACCCGAGAGGCTGAGGCAGAAGAATCACTTGAACCCAGGAGGTGGAGGTTGCAGTGAGCCAAGATTGCACCACTGCACTCCAGCCTGGGCACCAACAGTAAAACTCCATCTCAAAAAAAAAAATAAAAAGACATTAGTATAAAAACTGGAAAACTATGAATAAAGCCTTTAGCTTAGCACAGTTAATATTGTCCCAATGTTAACTTTTTAGTTTTGATAAATGTGTCATGGCTATGTAAGTGTTTATATTAGGGGAAGCCCTGTGAAGGGCATTTGGGAGCTCTGTGCTGTCTTCAGACTTTCTTGTAATCTAAAATGGCATTAAAATAAGTTTTTAAAAAGATGCATCCATTGAACATTTAATGACTACTAATGTTAATAAAGATAATTAACGTTGAGTGTAGAATCCACAGTCTGACTTCACCCAGGCGGGGAAGTGGTGCACAGAAGGCTCAGGTCTGCTGAACTCCTGCCTGGACCTCTATTCAGCATATATTTTAACCTGAAATTTCATGATGTATCATCTCTATGGTAGCTGTGTCTCTTCACTGATGTGTCTCCTATTCCTAGCATTGGTTCCTGAACAAAAGACGTGTCTGCGAAGGAGAACTAATTCATCTTCTTCCAAGGGAAAAATGATAATGATGGTGATACCCCCCTCATAGCAAATGTTTGCTATGAACCAGCCACTCTTCTGAGCACTTTGTCTCTTATCTGATTGCATCCTGGCAGCAAACATCAAGAGAAAGCCTAGCACAGTGGACCCAAGAATAAACCTCGGATTGATGCTCCTGAACGTGCCTATCTGTAGTTTCCTTCCTCAGGTTGACTCTGCGAAAGTTATTTAACCCATGTGGACTTTAGTGTGCTTCGTCCCTCAGATAATAGTTCATTCCTTTAAGATGTAGCTCTCTAGCAGAAACCACATCAAGCGTGTTGCATGTCTGGTATCATTTTTCCCCTTGGGGCACTTCAACTCTGCCTCATGCCACAGCTCCTTCTCCGAACCTGGATGGGCAACAGAGAAGAGGCGCTCTGCACTCAACCTGCTTGGGTGTTAGTGCTGTGTGTATCAATGACTGCTTGTGCCAACGTGGGCAAGTAACTTATCCTCTGCCTCTGTTTCTTCAACTGCAAAATGGTGTCGGTAGTATTTGATTAGTCCGTTGCTTGAGAATGAGTTAAAACACATAAAACTTATAACACGTATTTAGCTTTCAGAAAGCACTAAATAAAAGTGATCTGTGATTATTAGTTTTCTGACATGTGTTTTTCATACCTCTCATTTAGGTGTGTCATATATTATCATTTTGCCATTTAGGAGGCATGGGGTAACAAAACAAAATAAAGCAAAATGCAGTATTTGAATAATGCATCTCGTTTCAAATATTCTGTTCAAAGCTAGTCCATTTTAGTAGAAACAAGAAATAGAAACACCCGTGACCACTCTTCAGCTTCTGAATCATGGACATGCCATTTTAGAACTAACATTTCCCTTATAGAGTCATTTGAGGTCTGTTATGAACCAGCTAAAACTGTCACTTATTCTGACTTTCAGGATTATGAAATTTCATGTGTGATTTTATTTTGGCAAATATCATTTCTCAGATGTCAGCCTTCAATTTTGCATGCTAAAGTAGCAGAAGAATCTGATAGTCACTCTAAAGTTACTTTGTTAACTTTTAGGTTGTTACAATGTCTACTAAAGTTGTATGTATCTTTTATATAATTATGTATTTAAAATGGAGTGATAAAAACACAAGATTCAAGACAAGTAACAAATTAAAACAGAGATAAGACATCACTCACTGCAGACTCATTATATTAAGAGAAAAAAATCTATTTCTGGTCCTTGTTGTGAAGATTATCACAGGGGAATATTATTACATTGTATCCTAATACTTGAAAACTTAATTTTGAATCATATATGATGCCAATTAAAATGTGAATTTTAGATTTCTTTTTTTTATATATATTCAGGAAAGTAGTCCAAATCACTTTTGGTTAATACAACACAACAGAAACTCCCTCTCTTGGTTGTCAAATTTCTTTAATGCTCCTGGATAAAACCAACCAAGATGGATAGAGCCCATAAATCTATTTTGTAATGGATAATGGGTCCATTCTCATTTTCTGTACAAAATGTAGATCTTCATATTGTTTTTGGAAAATAAATTAATGGAAGGTCTGTTTAGATTTATTATTTTGAAAGAAATTTAGTAATTTATTTTAATATAAGAATTAAGAAACAAATAATTTACCTGAAATCCACACGTTATTACTTGTGATATTACTGCTACCTGGTTTAATCTGATAATATCACTGGATTCTTGTGCAAAACTGAAATTACATCAACACCCCAAGTCAATCTGAACTCTAACTTAACTTTCCTTAACCGTCCCTCTTAAGGTAATATTGTTTTTGTAAGAATTCAACTTTTCCTTTTCTCTGTTGATATTAGGGCTACTCTTTGCTGCTATTATGACGGTTTTATGACCATGCTGAACTGCACAGCTGTGGGCTCTCCCGAGTTGTGGGAGGATCTGCACCGCCTCTCTTCTGTGGCTTTTCCAACCTTCTTACCTTCACTTATGCTACTCCCTATGCCTGGGTCAGACCACGCTGCTTGGTTTCCCTGCGGTAACCCAGTCCCTCACCTTCAGCTTAGTGTAGGTGACACCTCTGTGATGCCTTCTGTACTGCTTGTAAGGAAAATCATACCCTTCCTCCTTGGTGTTTTTATAAGATCTGCATATGCCTTATTTTTATTCATTATCATATGCCATTGTGTCATCATTCGGTCATACATAAAACATCATTTTTGCCCTCAAAAAGGAAAGAAAGCTAAACAGGCATTTGCAATTCACTATAATATGCCCTATCTCATGATTTTAGCATGGGATCCTCTAAGCTCATAGAACTGCCGCTAACCCAAATTTTTATCTTCATAGTAAGCGTTCTTAGAGACGCACGGAAGTAAAAGAGTTGAGCGACAAATAAAGTAGTTCCAGCAAAGAGAAATAAACAGGAAGGGTGCTGCTACCCTCCATCCATTCCCTTCTCCCAGCCCTAACAGCAGGCATGACTTATGACCATCTTACATAGTCATGCGGACCGTAACACCAAAATCAAAATGTATGATTTTGAAGAGGCTGGTGCAGGGAGAGCATTTCAAATAAACTGCCTTAAACAGAAGAAAAACACATGATATTCGTGAACTGATTCGCCCAGGAGTCCTCCGAAAAAGATTTGTGATCTGGGTGGACATATTAGAAAGATACCAAATAAGTAGAATCTGTAAGAATTGGCGACAATCAGACATGATGATATGGAAGAGAAGTGATGTTCCTGGTGATAATGGCAAAATATGAAATACAGACAGTGAAAGGACAACAATACATTCCATAGAGACATGTTATTTCAAACTATCTGACACTCAAGTCAAGATACTTAATAAAACTGCATATACAGGAATGAAGGTCTTGAAAGATAATTAAGCTATAGGGATATTCTTGAGAACCAGCAAGTGGTAACAACACACGCAAAAGGCTGAGATAACCCAGCAACAGTGTTGCGGGAGATGGAAGATTGTCAAAGACAAAGCCCCAGGAGGGACCAACATTTAGCAATCTGGACAGACACGGGAAACACTCGAAGGAAACCTAAGGAGAAGTTCCAAGAGAGGAAGGAAAACCGTGGGACGATGGCAGGAGAGAGAACGTTCCTAAGAGAGTGTCACCAAGGTCATCGAATGTCAAAGAGAGAGAAGGTAATACAAAAGGAAAGAAAGCTATCACTGGATAGAAAACTAAGGAAGGTGATAACGACTGTTCCAAGGGCATTTCTAATGGGTTTGCAGGTTTAGAAACGGAACTTCCGTGGGCTGAACCACAGGAAACTAGGAACTCAGGAAAATAAACGTGAGCTATGATTGTTAGAAGAATGGGTTTGAAAGAAGAAAAGACAGTGAATGGTGATGTATGCAGAACAAACGAAAGTTTTGGTGTCTTTCAGGGACGAGAATATTTCTCTGTGTGTGTGTGTATAACGTACACATTATGCTGATCTTTTCTCCTGGGCACTCCTCGGGCTCTCCCATCAGTGCTTTCTTTCCATGCTGGCTCACTTTCTAATCGACTGCCTTCCTTGCATGCCAGCTGGTTCTCCTTGCACTGGAGATCTAATATTCATCAAATGCTCAATCAGCTCTCCGTGGTTGTCTCATTTTACAGCCTGGCAGGCTCAGGCGGTGAGCCGAGGTTAATTGCCGTCCCCGAGTTTACAGTGTAAGTCGGTGGTGACAGCACAATTAGGACTTGTGACCAGCGATTTTCCATGTAATCAAGTTGTTCAAGATGTTGCCGGCCTCCTCTGCCACGTGCATCCTGATGTGACAGGTGATAAGTACTCGGATGCGCAACTGCACAACGCAAAATGAAAATTCTAGGATTGCAACCACCTGGTTATAAAAAGGCAATGCTGAAATACCCAGAGCCAAATAATAATAAAAATCTCATCTTGAAATAGCAAGGATTTCTAAAGACGTCAGCCCATGTTGTCACAGTAGATAACTGTAAAAGTGCACCAAGCAGAGGGCCAGAGAATAAATCAAATTAGACAGTATTTACCGGGAATGGCGGCAGATGATGGAGATAGTGGGAGGAAGACCAACATAAGCAGAAGCAGATTGTGAATGAGCTGAGGGAAGGGCAGATGGATGTGAAGGCACGGGCCAGAGTGACTGCAGTGACAAATGGCAAACAGAATTAAAAATTTAAGAGATATTAAATTGAATTTGTTCCAGCAAACATGTATTTAACAAGCTGACCGTGACAGCCATAGTAGTGACAGATTTTCTACTAACCATTTAAGAGTTAGTACTTTCCTCTTGTTTTGTTCTTTTTTGTTTTGTTTTGTTTTTGCATACTCCTTTAAAAAATCAGCCTCTCAAAGGAACACACTTATTTTTATTCTTTACAAAGGATATAAAATACTGATCTTGCAATATTAAAATTTCCTATCAAACAAAATGCTATAACGAGTTGGAGAGGTTTATAAGCAATGTGAATGCATTTGCAAATAAATGTCATTTTATTTTCTAAAAGAAACATTTATTACCGTAGCATTTTAAAATTCAGAAAGACAGAAAAATCAGGAAATAATAATATAGAAATGGCACAGCGAAACAAAACATGGTCAAGTACTTTTTGAAAATTTGGCATCACGGGTTTTGTTTTTTTAAGCCATTTTATTGCGGTATGACCAACATACAAAAACTGTACATATTTACTGTATACAACTTGATGTTTGTAGATAAGTATACATCCTGGAAAACATCCCCATATTATATGCCATAAATACATCCATCACCTCCAAATTTCCTCCCACACTCTTTATTTACTGTTATTTTTACTATTATTTGGTGATAAGAACACTTAGTATACGAACTATGATCTCATATATGTTTGCAAATTTGCATATGTTTGCAAACTTCAAAGTATGCAATACAGTATTATTAACTATAGGCACCATTGTGCCAAGTTTTTCATGTAAACTCAGAATTGCATGCTACATGTGCAGTCTGGCAAAGACCCAAATAATTAACTTCCCAACAATGAAGTCTGCATAACTTCAAGCTTCATTCCCTTTAGAAGTAAGGGAATCTGCCTCCCACAGGGCATAGCTAACAAGACTTGGAGAAAGTGAGTGAGCATTCCCACAGGTGACAGTGCCCAGGCACGACTGAGCTGCAGAGTGGTCAACTGAATGCACTGCCAGCCCCACCCAGCCTGCTTCTTCCTGGGACTCCCACCTGGTGACCTTCAGCAGCATGGCCATGCTCACATCATCCCCTGTCATGGTAACCACATCCACCTTGCTGTCACAACTAATGAGACTATTTTATCTGAGAACTCATTGCTGCTAAGTACTAACATTATTCTAAGCCATCCTCAGAATAAACCTTTTTCATAAAAGAAATCTGGAGGAGGCAGAGAGCACAAGGGAACAATGAGGCAGATGTGAGGTTTTCTTAGAGGCAAAAAGAGTATCGGCATAAGCTCCGCGTGGCTCTTAAAAACTGTAAACTTTTCTCTGGCCAAGGGTCATTTTGAAGGGATTGGAATTTCTTTATTGTTGTTTATACTTAAACAGCAGGGGAAAAAAGGAGGGGCACAATTCTTTAGTTTAATACTATATTAGGCTCAGGGATTCTCATACCTCCCACTTTCCCAAGGCTGCACTTACTGATGAAATTATAGGCTGGACCTGTGTAATTAAACATCCTTTGTCAGTGAATGCATTTAGGGGCTCAACCTCATCTCTTCAGGCTAGTATCATGACCACAGGGCTTTCTTCTGATGACCTTTGTGTTCTAAGTGTTGCAAAAGGTCGATTTGCAGACCATTGTTCTTGACTTAAGCCCTCGCTTCCTTGCCTCTAATTCCAGCTAGGACTACCTGCTTCTAAGAGAATACACTTCAGATGACCTTGTTCTCATTAGCTCAAAATTCAATTGTGTTGGTTGACTTCCCTTCCCCTCCCAGGGGAGAATAGCTTATAATTACAAACCCAGTCCCACTAATTATGGACTTCAGATGCCTGTTAAAATGTCCCTTCATTGTTGGCCTCTAGATTTCTGCCGGCTTGCAAAAATACCAGCATTGACTAAACCACAATGTAGTGCAGTGAGAGCAATGGAAAGTTGAAGGGAAAAAAATACCATCTTCTACACCACATGGGGAAACTACGTCCACCAGAAATCATGTAAGCAAACCTGTGAAAATGAATACACACTTACAATTCTCCCAATCTATTTTTTTCTATGGTTTTAAAAGTTTTGCCTACCATTTTCATCCAGATAGGTCAACAGGATAGAGCTGGATTCTGTCCCTTCTACAGCATAATCTAATGGGATATTTCCATTCACATCCTGGAGAAGGACATTGGCTCCAGCCTAGACAAAAAGAAAAAAAAAAAAAAATCATATATGCTGTTCAAATTAAAAGCAGATTAGGAGTTGCATTTCAATCTTAGTTGGGAAACAGATGCAGAAATAGTCTATGGTAGATATGACCCTGAAGAATCACGTCGGAAGCTCGAATTATTTTTTAAGACAAATATATTAAGTGAGTTGTGGAGACTCTAACATTCTGAATACCTTCCACTGAACCTTGCAAAACCTTGGCCCCAGCTGCGTCTCCCCATCCCTTTGCTAAACCCAGCATCTCTAGTGAGTGGCTACAAACCCATGCCTCTGCGCTGGCTGCTCTATATCCTGTCTTGTTTGTAATATAATAGAGGTGTCTGATGCCTTCAAAGATTCTAAAAGAACTCTTCAAGGAACAAGCTGAACTTTGACCAACGTTCCCCAATCTGTCCTATCAAATCTTTAACCTCCTTTTTCTCCATAGAAACTCATCTGGGAACTCTTCTCACACTATGACGTTTTAATCAAGGCCTGTGTTAGTGACTATGGTTGATTTTTTCTCTTTCTAGCAACTGTTTTCTAACAAAAGGCATGATCTGTAAATCTCGATGGGTTGACTGTATTAAATATGGTTCTTCCATGTGTTAGCCTCCAAGGTCCCTTCATCAGCACAGCACCTCTGAGCACTCCTGTTTCACCCCTGGTCCATCTCAGCTTCAATACAACGGTAGATTTGCTTGCGCTCTTCAGAAATCAGTCATATGAATTGTCTCCATTGCTCCACATTCCCTAATGAGTTCCATAAAATTTATTAGGCATGGCTAACATAATTTCTTTTAGGGCATGGCGTGAATATATGCCCACTGTCCAAGATTTCCCACACACCTCCCAGTAACATGTTATTAAACTCAGGCCAGACAAAGGACAGATTTTCCCTGTTCCTTTCACAAAATAGCATTCTGTGTTGCAATACTAGCATAGGTCTTATTATATCTCCGTTTATAACTTTACATAAAATATGATTCGCGTTTAAAATTTTATGTGTTAATATTTACAGTTTTTTCTATTATTCTTTATTTGCAGAGAGATTTTCTATACTTTAGAAAGTTTGCACAGATTTCCAAAGAACGACTTTAAGTACATTATTTTTAAAAACCCAAAACAAACAAAAAAGTAGCTTAAAGTAGTAAAATATTCCATACCTTAACATTTTCCCACAAGATAAGTTGAGTTTCTTACCTCACCATATTGAGTGTACTAGGTCATATTTTCCATAACCATGTAAAGACATTACTTTATCTGAACAGAGCAAGTCATATATTTCAGATGTTTTCCTTATCTAAGGACCTTTATAATTTTAAGGTCCTCAAGATTCAAATTATCTTGTTAGTGCATTTAGTTATTTTAATTATTCGGAGTTTGAAAAAAAAAAACAAAAAAACCCTTACTTCAGGCATATTCTTCAGTAGACTTTGCTAATGATTGTTTTCCTTCAGTCTCCAAGCTACAGGAGTAAGATTTTGCGTTCCTGTAGGGAACATGGCTGTGCTTTGGTCAAGGACAGGCAGGCCGAGGCAAACATCCAGAGTGACTCACTGAGTTTAGCGCACAGTACAGGCATATAATTCTGCTTGTTATCACAGCCATGGAGCCACAGTGTGGGAAGGCCATGCCTTGGCTCTACATCACTACTGTCTGTAGAACATATAATTGCTCTGCTGACACTGTACAGGCACTGTATTGGTTCGTTTTCACACTGCTGATAGAGACATACCCAAAACAGGGAACAAAAGGAGGTTTAATTGGACTCACAGTTTCACACACCTGGGGAGGCCTCAGAATCATGGCAGGAGGCGAAAGGCACTTCTTACAAGGCATCAGTAAAATGAGTAGGAAGCAAAAGCGGACACCCCAGATAAACCCATCAGATCTCATGAGACTTATTCAGTATCATGAGAACAGCATGGGAAAGACCGGCCCCCATGATTCAATGACCTCTCCCTGGGTCTGTCCCACAACACATGGGAATTCTGGGAGATACAATTCAAGTTGCAATTTGGGTGAGGACACAGCCAAACCATATCATTCTGCCCCTGGCCCCTACAAATCTCATGTCCTCACATTTCAAAACCAGTCATGCCTTCTCAACAGTCCCCCAAAGTCTTCTCTCATTTCAGCATTACCCCAAAAGTTCACAGTCTAAAGTTTCATTTGAGGCAAGGCAAGTCCCTTCGGCCTGTGAGCCTGAAAAATCAAAAGCAAGCTAGTTACTTCCTAGATACAGTGCTGGTACAGGCATTGTGTAAATATAACCATTCCAAATGGGAGAAATTGGCCAAAACAAAGGGGTTACCAGGCCCAAGAAAGTCTGAACTCTAGCGGAGCAGTCAAATTTTAAAGCTCCAAAATGATCTCCTTTGACTCCAAGTCTCATATTCAGGTCATGCTGATGCAAAAGGTGAGTTCCCATGGTCTTGGGCAGCTCCACCCCTGTGGCTTTGCAGGGTTCAGCCTCCCTCCTGGCTGCTTTCACGAGTTGAGTGTCTGTGTCTTTTCTAGGCTCGTGGTGCAAGCTGCCAGTGGACCTGCCATTCTGGGGTCTGGAAGATGATGGCCCTCTTCTCATAGCTCCACTAGGCAGTGACCCAGTAGAGACTCTGTGTGGGGGCTCCAGCCCCACTTTTCCCTTTCACACTGTGGCAGAGGTTCTCCAGGAGGGCCTTGCCCCTGCAGCAAACTTTTGCTTGGGCATCCAGGTGTTTCCATACATCTTCTGATTTGTAGGTAGAGGTTCCTAAACCTCAATTCTTGACTTCTAGGTACCTGTAGGCTCAATACTACATGGAAGCTGCCAAGGCTTGGGGCATCCACCCTCTGAAGCCATGGCCCAAGCTCTACATTGGCCCCTTTCAGCCATGGGTGGAGCAGCTTGGACAGATGGCATCAAATACCCAGGCTGCAAACAGCATGAGGACCCTAGGCCTGGCCCATGAAACCACTTTCTCATCCCGGGCCTCTGGGCCTGTGATGGGAGGGACTGCTGTGAAGGTCTCTGATATGGTCTGGAGAAAATTTCCCCATCATCTTAGGGATTAACATTAAGCTCCTTGCCACTTATGCACATTTCTGCAGCCAGCTTGAATTTCTCCTCAAAAAATGGGTTTTTCTTTTCTACCACATTATCAGGTTGCGAATTTTCTGAACTTTTATGCTCTGTTTCCCTTTTAAAATGGAACGCTTTTAACAACACCCAAGTCACTTCTTGAATGCTTTGAAGCTTAGACATTTCTTCCGCCAGATACCCTAAATCATCTCTCTCAAGTTCAAAGTTCCACAAATCTCCAGGGCAGGGGCACATTGCCACCAGTCTCTTTGCTAAAAATAACAAGAGTCACTTTTGCTCCAGTTCCCAATAAATTCCTCATCTCCATCTGAGACCACCTCAGGCTGGACCTTATTGTTCATATCACTATCAGCATTTTTGTCAAAGCCAATCAACAAGTCTCTAGGAAGTTCCAAACTTCCCCACATTTTCTTGTCTTCTTCTGAGCCCTCCAAATTGCCCAACCTCTGCCTGTTACCCAGTTCCAAAGTTGCTTCCACGTTTTTGGTGTCTTTTCAGCAACGCCCCACTTCTATTGGTACGAATTTACTGTATCAGTTCATTTTTATGTTGCTGATAAAGACATACTTGAAACTGGGACCAAAAGGAGGTTTAATTGGACTTACAGTTTCACATGGCTGGTGAGGCCTCAGAATCATGGCAGGAGGTAAAAGGCACTTCTTACATGGCAGTGGCAAGACAAAATGAGGAAGAAGCAAAAACAGAAATCCCTGATAAACCCACCAGATCTCGTGAGATTTCTTCACTATCATGAGATAAGCACAGAAAAGACTGGCCCCCCCGGATATAATTACCTCCCCCTGGATGCCACCACTCCCGGACAACAAGCAGTAATTCTGTGAGATACAATTCAAATTGAGATTTGGGCGGGGACACAGCCAAACCATATCTGGCATGCTTGTTCCCAGAGAAAGACAGAAAGAGAGCCAGAGCTGTCTGTCTTTGTGGACGAACACGGGAGCCAGGACAAAGCTTGGCTCGTTCATTCCCAGAGAAAGAGTTAAGCTACTGACCCTGAAGGCAAGGGAGAGCCGGCCATGCAGCTGTGCGTGGGAGTGACTGGACCAAGCAGCTGAGACAGAGCAAACTGTAAGAGAGCTGCTGAATAAAGCCATATTTCACCTACCTGTGCCCCCCCTCCTCCTGAGTGTTCTTTCAGCTATCTGCCATTCATCCACCCACTCCCCTCAGACCTCAGTATGGGCCGGAACCCAGACTTAAACCAGACAGTTCCTATTCAAATATCAATTGCTAAAGAATCAATTGCCAACAGACAGAACTGCAGGGATGTTATTACTGTTTTCAATATTAATTGTAAAACCTACTGCACTCCACTCATCAGTGATAGAGAATCCTTCCCAATTCATAAATGTTCCCAGTGAAATCCTATATATGTGAAACACCTGGGCACAGGAGCTAGTGAATACAATTAGGAGTCATGTATTCTTAATCACAACAAAACAAATAGAAAAGTAACTTGGCATTGAAAGAGATGGTACACTTAGAAAGAATATTGTCTGTACTTAAAGAAGTCATCAGGCTCTTTCGGAGAAATTCTGCATCTGAAGCGTGGGGCTGAATAATTTAGTTGGGGTCATTTACTGAAATTTCAACTCATGAGTCACTTACTCTTCTGTGCTGCTAAGTTACCTGGTATTATTCCCAATATAGAAGCCGGCCTTTCTGCGGGTTGCTCACCTTCCTGCTCATAGATAATGTTTTCACCTCCTTTCTGTTCCCGACACCTATTTTAGTGCCTGGTGCATGTGAGGTGCTAGAAAAGATCTATTGAAACAAATTCAAAAATAGAGAGTTGAAAACTAATCATTAAAAATTGAGGCAAAGAATTATAATTTGTATGGCAATTCTTGTTAACTCAATTTTCTGACCTTTATTTTCAAGGGTTTATATAGTTACAAAATCACTCTACTCATACTTAGCTTACCCACGTTCAATCATTCCAGATAGATATTTGTGACAGACTCCTTCTTTCCTCTCTTTTTCTTCTTCCCTTTTTTCCCTTTCTTTGTTTAATGGAAGAGATGCAAAAAACCTAAGGAATGAGTTGGTCACTGGACAGTTTTGTTTTTTTTAAAGTCAGATGTCAGTAATTTTATGACTAATATACCTGAGAGCTCATGTTCTTCAATCTTCCATAATTACTAACTTTCCAAACATTTCAAAAGAATGCCTTGCTTTCATTCTTTAAACTACACAAATTAATTTTAATGCATCTTCATTTATCTTCTAAGTTTTAAGTCCAGGGAATTGTTTCTCCTACTGCCTTTGTGATGGCACAAACTTTGGCTAAACAAAAAATGAAAAATACTGTTGCTACTGTTTATTTGAGCCGCCATACGTGACACTTAAACAAAAGGGGCGCTTTGCTCTTCTTACCTCACCATGGTAATCTGTGGTCAATGAAGCATTTCTGCAATTTATGGCTAGGTGCTTTGCCTGTGTCAGAAGGTCTGAAACTTTGAAAACGAAATGAATGATTTCAGGCTCCATGTTGTGCTAGTCATCAATTAAGGATCAACTCCAGGTCGACCCATTTTTTGCTCTGCCTTATTGATCCTGGGGCTGGGCCTTTGGAGGGTCCTCCTTTACTAGCCGGAACGGTGTTGGGTCTGTCAGTAGAGGGCGCTGGAAGGACACAGCAGGAGGAAGGGGCTTCTTGTGGTTCTTACCAGAGAGCCCCAGGTCTCCTTGTCCCCGGCATGTGGGAGACCCAGGCGCGCATGTCCCTGGGCGAGTTCTTCTAGCAGCCCAACGGCAAGTTTCTCTTGTATCCTAGCAAATGGCCCACCCAGCGGAAGCATCTTAGCATATTTTGCTGGTACCTGTTCCCTGCTTGCAGGCTGGGCCTGAGCCACCTCCCTGAAGCTTCTGGCCACCCTGTGGTGACAGCCGCACCCTCTCCAATGAGGTCTCTCAGCCTTGGAGGAGGGGGCACTTCCAAGAAGGCTCCTCCCCCAAGTTGTCTCCTTCAGCCCCAGAAGGAGTATCTGCTCCCTGAATCTGCTATTCCTGCATTCTTCAGTTATCTTGATCACATTAAGTAGTTTTGTTTGCTTTTTCACTAGTTAGTAGTTATTTATAGTCTATCTTGCTTTTTCAGATGATTGGTGGTAATTCTGGATCCTGGCTGGATGCTCACAAGACACCTTTGAAGAATGGGGTGGTCCCAGGCCCTCAATGATAGGATTTGGTGAGGGGTGTAGTTAGCTTAATGTGAGTATACTGCTGAGGCACATGCCAGTAGGAAACAGGATCTTAGGAAAACCCAGCTTGGATTACTAAAATAATAAGGTAATCAAGTTGTCACCTGTGGTTGACTGTCCTGAAGGGTAAACTGAAGCAAGCGTCTTGGGATTTATTTCTGCCATAGTGGCCAAGACTCTGGCACTTGGCCATTATGGCAGAAACAATGATGACAAGGACTGTGGCATGTCATGGAATCCCCCCACGAGTGCAGTGGAAGTCTTATAAACAAACAACAAATAAACCAAGGCCAAGTCCTTTAACCATAAGCTCAAGTCATTATAGGAAGAAGTTTTCACATTGAGAGTTCATATTGCTGACTGACTGTTCAATACAAAATTTAACGTAATTGTGTAGGTGGCTGAAGTACAATGTCCGGTGAATTCACTGTCTTATCAAATTATTTTCCGAAAATTCTTGTTAATTGCGATGGACTACTGTCCTGAGACCTGAAATGGCAATATCTGGTTAGACTCCAGTGAAACAGAAAATTTTTTTTTTTTACATTAATTACAACATTTATTTACAGTCATTTTACCAGTTGTGCAGCCTAAACTGCCATTATCTTTTTTAGTCATTCCTAAGAGGCTTATTTCTGACATCGAAATATCCTGAAATTGGGAAACTATTGACCCAACCCCAACTGTGACAGAACTGCATGAACACCTTTCTAAGATGAAGGACCAGCCTCACAGCAGCACATCAGGCCAACAAAGGCAGAAGTCCAGCAGCAGGGAGATGCCAATCGCACGAGGACAGCAGCATGAGGTCAGCTCACTGACACTGTACGTGTGCAGGCTTATCCTGATGACAAGAGCCATGGACCTCACCATGTGTCTGAAAACCGCAATGTTGCTACTTAAATGCTAAACCTTTATCAGTGCATTAATAGATGGTTATTAAGTAGCAAATTAGGAGCTTAAATCTACATAAGTCGGCTGTGTACTGACTGTGCCTCACGGTAACAAATTCACCAAATCTTTATCTTGTCTTCTTTGTAACAGTGTTAAATATTAGCATATCTTAGTTCTCAGGTGTGATTCCAGCAGCTATGGTGAGGCCATTGCTGCTCCTGAATCTCCACTTTCATTTGCCTTCACTGGTGTCACTGTCGCTGTCACTGCTGCTGTCAGTATCACTGTCACTGGTCAGTGCAGTTAGGTTACCTAGGGCTTCCTTTTGTTGCTGGTTGATTGCAAAATCAGTCATTACTCTCTGGGTGAGGCCCTCACAACTAGGTAAGCTGAAGGCACTTGCCAGCTCTACTACTTCAATGGCCTGGGAAGGGCTGTTAGATGCTTTTGCATGGTCCATAAACTCATTCAGCAACTCATTTCTAGGAATCTTATTATGCTTCCTGAAAAGTCCCAACATTTTCCAGGCTTCCTGAGTTCTCCCAGCCCTTAAAAAGAGGACAGCTATACAGTTGAGAGAGATGGCTGGCCAATCCTGAGCAGTCTGTCTGATGGGTTGGCTTTCATATGTAGATTTGATATCAGCAGCACAGTCAGCAAATGCCACCTGACGCTCTGGTGGGTGTTTGTCCCTTGCCATGAGCGTCAGGATCTCTTCTCTCAGGTCGTTGCGGAAAGTGAAACCATATTCTTTACTATCTTTCCAAATTTGAGGAATCATTTCTAGCCGATTGGCCACATCCAGTGCTTGGAGAAGATGTATCAATGTTTGGGGGTGGGGAAAGCAGACTGAAGGTATCAGGTCCTCATACCACTTCAAGGTGACATCAATTTGTTCCATTAGACAAATCAAATCGAAGAACTTGGAATAATAGAAATTACGCTGATGATCAAGTCCAATGAATTTCCGGTTGTCTCCAGTATTTAAAAGGTCATGTATTTGGTAGGCAAGTTCTAGATCTCTGAGAGATGAGCATACACTCATGGCTGACTGAAAAAACTTATCATCATCCGGGTCCTTTGGAGAAAATCTCTTTCCCATTAATTCATTCATTATATCATAAATGATGAAGGATGATCTATTTGAAGGGTTTCCAGGTTGATAAAACAGCTGAATAATATGGTGATATGTTGCAAGCGAGGGTTCTATTCCAATGGCTTTCATTTCACGTAAAATCTGTAAGGCTGGCAATCTTGCAATCACATGAAATCTTCGGAGACATTTCAGAATGGTATTAACAGTCTGCAGATTTGGTTTCACGTTCTGTGCAACCATGTGTCTTAGCAGCTCCAGTATATCACTCCATTTTGCCTCAAATTTCTCATTTATCACGAATACTGTTGCTTCAATCACTGCATTAAATGTGTACACATCAGCATGGAGTCTGTTGTTTAGTAACTCAGTGTACAAGTTCAACGCCTGCTCATAATCTCGGTGCTTCACCATTCCTCGGATCATTGTGCAATAGGAATGTGCATTTTTCTCTGGCATTAAAGAAAAGAGTCTCTCAGCATTGTTTTTTGCTCGCCATGTAACTCCAAACTGATGATCAGCTTTCCTCCTAGATTTCTTGTTATCTTCCTCTTCCAATTCTTCTGACTGCTCTGTTTGTTGAAAATGATAATCAGTTGAGGGCTCCTGGTCACCACAGTAACACAATAAATCCAAGAGACTATTTGTTGTTTCAAGAGACACAGTGGTTCCTGCTTGCAAAAGCTGATCAAACATGTCCACAGAGGTTTTGACTTTTCTGAGCTTGATTCGTTCCTTCAGGGCGGCTTCACTTACGTCTTCGATCTGAGGTTCAAAGTACTCAGGCATTAAACACGGTATATGAGGTTCAGCTATGCCCTTCTGAAAATATTTGGGGTATGAATTAACAATAAACTTGGCTGCATTCTCCCCAGATTTCTTTGCCAGTAAAAATGAATGAGATTCCAAAGAGGATGTTGGTATAAGGTAAGGATCATCTTGAAACGCATAAGGCATAGCTGTGGTATCCCTGTTTACTGTGGATGCAAAGTAGCCTGAAGAACAGCTACTTTATCCCAAGTTTTCTTTTTTGGAATTACTACTTCTTCAATCCCTGTTATATCAGTTCCTTCAACCTTTGAGAGGGTTGCACCACCAGAATAAAATCTGCAGCTGCGTGCCTGTTCACAAAGACCCGCCCGCCGACCTGTCAGCGGCTGGCCAAGCCTGTTGCGGAGGCCCAGCCAGCGAACAGCAGCTACAGCCGCCATCTTTGACTTCTCTGCAGCGCATGTTCTTCTTTTTTTTTTTAGATGAGGTCTCACCCTGTCGTTCAGACTGAAGTGCAGTGGCGTGATCTTGGTTGATTGAAACCTTCACCTCATGGGTTCAAGCGATTCTCCTGCCTCAGCCTCCCAAGTAGCTGGGACTATAGGTGCGTGCCACCACGCCCGGCTAATTTTTGTATTTTTAATAGAGATGGGGTTTCACCACGTTGGCCAGGCTGGTCTCGAACTCCTGACCTCAAGTGATCCGCTCGCCTTGGCCTCCCAAAGTGTTGGGATTACAGGCATGAGCCACTGTGCCCTGCCGTGAAATAATCTTGAGCCCTCAAGTCACCCTGACTCTTCTCACCAGGGGAAGCAGCTTGACCTTCTGTGCCTGAGATGGCCCATTGTTCACTTAAAAACTGTGATGACTTCACCTGGAAAGAGTGCCTTGAAAGAGGATATTCTCTTCTAGTCCCACTGTAACTACCCCATTTTTGCTAGATTCATGCCTAGAGTGAAATCCCAGTATCATTTGGGGAAAGTAAATACTAGGACCCTGGATGAAGCAGCTGACACATCAAGAGAACGGCAAGATTTTACATTTATATGACGTGTATCTCCCTCTGGCAGCCAGAATTTCCACCAATAATTTTAACAAGAGAGATTGGATATGAATAATTAACGAGTGAAAAGGAAATAACTACTGAATGTAATCTGGAGAACTCTGAAGAATATGGGAATAGCAGATGCAGGGAGCAGGTATTATTTCTGCGGTTGAGGGAGACATTCCCTAGGTATGAAGGTATGTATGCAAAAATGTTAACATACCTACATACCTGGGGCACATAGGTAAACATGGATTCTTACAACATTAGACAAACAAGGGCAGAATATTAATTCACTGACATGAGACCACTTAGAAGAGATTCCAGATTTATAGTGTGGCTCTGGCAGTTGAGAGAGGAGGGGGCACTGCAGTAGGAAGGGGCTCCTCTCACTGGCCCAGGATGTTCCTTCTTGTTCTGGCCCACTCTGGGGTACCCAGTGGTGCACACCCTCCAGCCAGGTTTGCTGCCACTTAGCCAATAGCTTCCTAATTGCCAGAACCAGTCTCCGTGAATTTCCCCACCATGCAGAGGCCACAGCCACATCCTCTCTAAAAGGGTCTACATTTCAATCCCTGAGGGGTCTCTTCCAGATTCTCTCCCCGATGTGCAGAACAGCGGTTGCTTCCTATATCTGTTGTTCTGTTAGTTTTCAGCATTATCTTTAACCCCCGCTTTGTAATTAATCTACCTTTATTAGATAATAATTTTTATATTAAATGCATCCTATTCAAACTAACTTCCTCAGTGGACTTTTTGTCTTCTACTGGACACTGGCTAGTACCTGTGTTGTGCCTTTCTATTATAAAGTGAGTATTGCACAGTAATACAGAATTAATGGTTTGAGATTCCATCCCGGTGCCTCTCCTCATGAACTGTATGGCCTAGGGCAAATTCTTAAGGGTTCTATGCCCCAGTTTCCTCGCAGGTAAAAAGCAGGCTATACTAATTATAAGCACCACTTGGAAAGGTTGCATGCAGGAGGCTCGTGGCACTTTACACTCACGGTTCTAGGTACACACAGCCTATCTTAGCTATTGTGTTTAACAAATGTGTTAATCCACATGGCCTTGAGTAGTAAGTCCGTGTCTGTGATGCTTTCAAGGCATACACCCACTGTTCTCCACCAGGGGCAGCAGAGCTGAGCGTTTAAGGACACAAAATCCAGTTCAAATCTCTGCTCAAAACTTATCAGTCATGTGACCTTGGAGAAACTGCTTGCCCTCTCTGTCTTTAATTCTCCCAAAGTTATTGTGAAGATAAAATGGGTTAATGTTGGTAAAGTATAAAAAAATCTTAATAATATAGTACTGGTGGCCGGGCACGGTGGCTCAAGCCTGTAATCCCAGCACTTTGGGAGGCCGAGACAGGCGGATCACGAGGTCAGGAGATCGAGACCATCCTGGCTAACACAGTGAAACCCCGTCTCTACTAAAAATACAGAAAACTAGCCGGGTGCAGTGGCGGGCGCCTGTAGTCCCAGCTACTCGGGAGGCTGAGGCAGGAGAATGGCATAAACCCGGGAGGCGGAGCTTGCAGTGAGCGGAGATCCGGCCACTGCACTCCAGCCCAGGCGACAGAGCGAGACTCCGCCTCAAAAAAAATAAAAATAAAAATAAAATAATAATAATAATATAGTACTGGTGCAAGGATAGCTCTGTATCAGGCTTGGATAATAGGCTATAGTGCAGTCTGCAAAATGGCTAGCACGTCCTATTGAAAATACCCAGTTTTCCTAATACTGAAACTCAGGAGGGCATTGTAGGTGCCTATCTGAAGTAGTTTTATTGGAGTGCTACAGATAAGAATACAGATATGTAGAGACAAACACCCATCGGCATAATACTGCATCGAGGAATAGAGGAAATAATAGAAATGCTTACTATGCCTGTGGCAAAGTGTGTGCCGCCATCCGCCGCTCATTAAGTAGCTGACTATACCAAGGAGGTGTGCACCAAGGTCAAAAGGTCTAGAGCTTGTGGAATGGTGTTAACAGTGGACCTCTGGAAGCTTCTAGACTAGGCCAATGGTGTCTCTCTGTATACACCTCTCTATGTAAACTATGCCTTAGGTTCCCATGCTTTTTCCTAGATGCCCCTGACTTCCCAATTCATGCTATGCGCAGAGTCCTCTGTCTCGCCTCCATGAATAAAAATGGACTCTTCCCATGCCCTGTTGTGAAAAAGGTAAGTGTCCTTAGGAAAGCTGGCCATATTTCCCACAATTGTGTAAAACACTTGCGTTTGGAGATAATGCCTTGACACAAAGGGGATTTGTTGAAGCTGGCAATGTAGATTCCTTGGCAGGCTAGAATAAAATATTTCAGCAAGTGAAGCTTTTGCTGTTTCTCAGGTTCTAACAATTCATGGAAGTTCTATAGGCAAAACCTGCCCCTTTGAGCCTCAGGGATTTCAAACCCACGTTTGCACTGGAAGAAGGCATGACAGAGGAAAGAGCTAAGCTGAGGTGCTTCAAACACTCCAAAGAGCCCTGGAAAACTTGATTAATGTCTCACACTTGCACATGTGCAAACACCATCATTCTTCCCTTTGCGTAAATTAATTTCATGTCAGGATTCCTTACTTTTACTGTACATCAATATTATTGTGTACACCACTAAGAAGACTCACAGCTGATTTTCATCATTAGTCCAGCTAACTCAGAAGCAAATGTGCAATTTTAGTTGGTAATGGATCCCACTGCAACTAAGGAGCTGATGAGTTGCAAAGCAAGACTTCATTAAAATGTCAGAAAACCTTAGAAAATCTAGTTTTCAGCATATCAAAGGTGATATGACCCATGAAGTTAGGAATCAGTCACATTTACAATGTATTAGATTAGCTCTTATTTAAAAAAACAACAACAACAAAAAAACCTCCGTTTTGAACCACTCAGGCATAGCAAATCTATGTATTAAATTGTGTGAAATGAAAACAATCAAATTCAATAATTTCTTTTGACATTGCCCATTTATCATATGAGAATTTAAAAATCTATGTGTTCTGCAATACAATTTTTCTCTTCCAAAATACAAACTTGATATTTTAAAATACCTTTTAAAAATGTTTTTTTACATTTCAAATTTCATTCCTCTGAAGCAAGACTCCAGTATGTAATTTTTCGGCTATGAATTTAAAAAGTGAGAGAAAAATGATCCTGAATCATTGTCCATATTGATTCCTTGAGTAAATGGCTCAATACTTTCTGTACAGAATGAGGAGTCACACTCAACATTCGCATTGGTGTTAATTTCATGTATTGGTGTATGTATTTGACTGTACACATGGTTGTTTTATTTCAGAGGATGAGAAGCAGGGGGAGTTGAGGGTTTTAGAGAAGATTTTCAAATATAAAACAAATATCCAAGCCTAAACTTACTTCATAATACAGGAACAACAGCGTTAGCAATCACTCTACATTTTCTAAATCTTAAGTAATATTTTTAAACAACTGAATGCTGCACTTTATAAGAACATATGGATTAGGAAGTGGGTGTGTGAAAAGGATACTGAAAATGAGAATAACTGAAAAACATATATACCTTCTCACGATGTAAGAGAACATATTGATATTTGGTACCCACTAATAGCCTAAACCCTAAGGGTTTGTGTACATGAGTGTGCACGTACATGTAATATCTTCATAATATATTTTCTTACATCTATTCACTAGATGTCAAATTTTTCATACTGACAGTACTTATTAGCCTTTGTCTTACTGAAATAAGTAATTCCAAATTAAGAAAAAGCTTATGTAGCTCAACAAAAAAATGTTGTATTTGTACAACATAGACTGTAAGGCACGTCTTTCAGTTTGGCTCCAAAAAAAAAAAAAAAAAATCAATCACATCATAATTGATTTTCATCAGATAAATAAAATGAATCAATGTTATACGTGCAAAATCAATAGCAACCCCTCAAATACTTTCTGCAGTTGAAGACTGCATAGTTACTACAGGGAGCCCTGAGCGAATTTCCTGTCTAATTATTGAAACTGGAAGACTGCTTAACTTCCCATTTGTCCTAAACTATGTTTCTGGAGTGTTGGAGATGAAACTCAAATATATCATTCCCCACATGAAACTCAAATATATCATTCCCTACAAATGGAAATTTAATTTACCACATGCCATATGGCATATGAACCAAGAGGTGTATATTTCCCCAAGAATTTATTGGTTTATGTTATATAACAATTTAATCTCAAAGAATACACTTGTCAATCGTTTCATTTATAGTTCTCTAACACATTAATACTCACATTTTATTTTATTGTTATTTATTTTTATTTTTTTGCGATGGAGTCTCGCTCTGTCACCCAGGCTGGAGTGCGGTGGTGCAATCTCGGGTCACTGCAACCTCCCCCTTCCCAGGTGAAAGCGATTCTCCTGCCACAGACTCCCAAGGGCTGAGATTACAGGCACTCACCGCCACACCCAGCTAATTTTTGTATTTTTTAGTAGAGACAGGGTTTTGCTATGTTGGTCAGGCTGGAATAATCACATTTTAAATGAGAATTATCTATCTAATGGCATTTTAGCAAACAAAGGCCACTTTTTTTTCATGCTAACACACTTCGGTAACTTTTAAAAATATAATTTCAAACTGATGGAGAGTTGCAAGAGTAATGCAAAGGACTCCTATGTACGTGTTATGGTTTGAACTGCATTTCCCCAAAAAAATTATATTTAAGCCTTACCCCCAAGTACCTGTGAATGTGGCTTCATTTGGAAATAGGGTCACTGCAGATGTAATTAGTTAAGATGAGTCACACTGGAGTAGGATGGGCCTTAATCCAATCTGACTAGTATCCTTGTAAGAAGAGAGACATTTGAAAATGGACACACACACAAAGGGAAGGCAGCCACATGAGGATGGAGGAGAGACTGGGCTGATGCTGTCACAAGCTGAGGAACACCTGGGGCTACCAGGATCTTGAAGATGCAAGAGAGGGGGCCCCCCTAGAGATTTCAGAGGAATCACAGTGCTGACACCTTGATTTCAGACTTCTAGCCTCCAAAACTGTAAGAGAATACACTTCTATTGTTTGAAGCCACCTAGTTTGTGGTATTCTATTATGGCAACCTTAAGAAACTACCACAATACCCTTTATCTAATACAATGGACTACATGTTTACATATATGGAGATACTGCCCCAAATTTATATGCTAACATTTTAACTTCCAGGATTATGATGTCAGAAGGTGGAGCCTTTGGAAGATGGTCAAGTCATGAGGGTGAAGCTCTCAGGATTGGGATTGGTGCCTTTATAAAAGAAACCTTCGAGGGCTCTCTTGCCCTTTCTACCATGTAAGGATATAGTATGAAGACAGCCAACTATGAAGGCCAGGAAGTGGGCTCTCACCAAACATCAAATCTGGCACCTTGATCTTAGATTTCCCAGCCTTCAGAACTGTGAGAAATAAAGTTCTGTTTTATAAGCCACCCGGTTTATAGTGTTTTATTATAACAGCCCAAATAGACGAAGACATCCAAACTCACCCATCATTTATATTTTCCCCCATTTTTGTTCATGCTCTCTCTCCTCCTTCCTTTTCTTTTTTATCTGCCCCCCCCGCCACACGCACAATTTTTGAACCACTTGAAAGTGGGTTGCAGGCATCGTGCTTCTTTATCCCTAAATATTTTAGTATGTATTTTATAAGAACAAGGATATTCTCTTACACAACAGTTATCAAAACCAGAAAATTCAACATTAACATGTTGAATTACTTAAACCACAGTTAATATTCACATTTCATTATTTTTTCCAAGTATGCCCTTGATAGCACTTTTTTCCCAAGGTTTAGGATGTAATTCAGGATCACCCATTGCATTCGAGGTCCTTTCTCCTTAGTCTCCTTCACCACCACATACCTAGTAACGTGGCCAAAATGTGGAACACTGATGGCACCAAATGCTTGTGAGGACGTGGAGCAACACACGCTCTTTTTCATTACTTGTGGGAATGCAAAATGGTACAGGCACTTTGGAAGACAGTTTGGTAATTTCTTTTCTTTCTTTCTTTCTTTCTTTCTTTTTTTTTTTCTTTCTTTTGAGACAGGGTCTTGCTCTGTTGCCCAAGCTGGTGTGCAGTGGCGCTATCATGGTTCACTGCAGGCTAAACCTCCCAGGCTCTGCTGCCTCAGCCTCCCAAGTAGCTGGGACAACAGGTGTACACCACCATGCTCGGCTATTTCTTCCTTTGTAATATTTTTTTGCAGAAACTGAGTCTCACCATGTTGCCCCAGCTGGTCTCCAATTCGTGGGCTCAAGCAATCCCTTCCTCACCTTCCGAAAATGCTGGGCTCCAGGCATGAGCCACCACGCCAGCCTGGTAATCTCTTACAAAGTAAACCTACTCTTACTACATGACCCAGCAATCATGCCCCTTGGTATTTGCCCAAAGGAGTTGAAAACTTACGTCCACACAAACACCTACGCACAGATGTCTGTATCAGCTTTATTTTTAACTGCCAAAACTTAGAAGCAACCAAGATATCCTTTAGTAGCTAAATGAATAAAACTGTGATACATCCAGACATTGGAATAGTATTCACAGCTATACAAAAATGAGCTATGAAGCCACAAAAAGACATGGAGAAAGCTTCAAAGCATATTAGCGAGTGAAAAAAAAAAAAAAAAAAAAAGCCAATCTGAAAAGTCTAAACATGTATGATTCCAAGTATACGGCATTCTGGAAAAGATAAAACTTTGGAGACAATAGAAAGCTCGCTTGGTAATTATCAGGAGACGGGTCGGGTTGTGATCAACAGACAGAGCACAGAGGGTTGTTAGGACAGTAAAAATGCTCCACAGATTTCCGTACGGGTGGATCCATGTCACTGCATTTGTCCAAATCCATAGAATATGCACCACCAAGAATGAACCCTAATGTTAACTATGAACTTGGGGAGATAACGATAGGTCAAGGTAAGTTCATCAGTTGTAACAAATAAACTACTCTGGTGGGAATGTTGGAAACGGGAGGCTGTGCGTGTGTGGGGTCAGGCAGTACATGTGAAATA
The DNA here is from genome assembly GCF_002776525.5 of Piliocolobus tephrosceles. NCBI lineage: Eukaryota > Metazoa > Chordata > Mammalia > Primates > Cercopithecidae > Piliocolobus > Piliocolobus tephrosceles. The sequence goes on from NC_045455.1 coordinate 5,137,306, forward strand.
TCTGTATCTTTCTCTCAAATTTTGCTGTGAACCTAAAACTGCTCTAAAAAAAAGTCTAAATAAATGCTGGCATCTAACATAAAAGAAAAAGTAGAAAATAAGCCTTATAAGTGGATATTTTATGCTTATAAAATATAGATAGTTTTCCTTTCTCCATAGCAAATTTTGTATTCATGTGCTAGTAGAAAAAAGTGAGGGCTACCCTCTCCCCCCACACATATATCTATATATAGATTGATAAAGTGAGAACTATCCTCTACGCCCTACCTCTCCCCACTAAGGAGAGGATAGTCCTCTTTCTTTTATAGTCCTCCCCTTTATAGTCCTAAATATATACACTTTAGATCAGAAAATATGCCATTAGCATTTTGCAAGCTTTTATGTTAATAACACAGGGAATTGTAATGTGATACCAGAGGTTTACAAGTATCCACTTCATCTGGACCCAGCTCTCTCCAACCTCATCATTTCCACTTGCCTACAGCTCACTCTATTCTACAGAATTTGTTGTGTAACCAAAACGAGAGTGGTCTTTGGTTAGTGAAGGAGCTAGACTCTTGTTGTCTAGGGGCTGATCTTACCACACTCGAATGTGTCGTCATTGTCATTATGTGAGAAAAGTTCTTTACGTTGGAATTTATGTTGGAAATGGTTCTTATTTTCTCACCTGGGCTCTCTTTCCTCAGTGGCTTCATTTTCCTATGTACATGCCCCCAAAGAGAGTTATGAGGTGGTAACTCTGAGCTTTAAGATACGAATTGGAAAACTCAGGCAGCCGTGATCAGAGAGGCTGATGTGACAGTTTGAGAGATATTGCTGAGGAGGGGCTTGCAGATTTTTAAAAAGGCATGAATGCCTCATAATTTCAAAACATCCAGATGAGGAAAATTGTGTATTTCATATATATTTTACAGAAAGTTTAGAAAAGTTATCAGTTTATATAATTTGCTTTTATAGAAATATTGTCTTTTTTAAAGCTTTTTAAATTATTACATTAATACAGTTATCTGAAATTTTAAAGACAGTAAAAATAAAATTAATTTGCAGTCTCTCCAGTCAAAGGTAAACACTATTAATATTTCAATGAGTTTATTTTTTATGTGTTCAGAGACATGCTATAATGCATATTCATTAAATGAGGGTATTTATGGAAAATAAATTGAGAATATTACATGCCTATAATTTTATATCATCAATTTTTATTTAGTTTATCATCAATATTTTCTTTCCTGTTTCACTGGGCAGTACCTAAATTGCTATGCCACATTCCATTACATTTATATACCAATTCACTTAGCCATTTTATTGTTATGCATTGATTTTTACACATCACTATTATAAATAACACTATTATACATAAATCTAGGCAATATTTCCCTTTACCCCATTTAAAGCATTTCCATCACTAGAATTACTATTAAACCAAATCATAAAATTATTAGGGTACTTAATATATTCTACTTAAGTGCTCCAGTGCCTTCACCTCACTGACGTATTAACCACCTAGTTACTTAGCCCCAGATAAGGAAATTCTTGATTTCTCTCTCTTGCCATACTTGTCCAATCAATCAGTGAGTTTGGCCGCCTCTTTCCTTCCTGATGAATCACATCGGACCGTTCTCACCAAGTGTCTTTCTAATCCCTTATTCCAGAACCACCCAGTCTTGCTCAGATTGCTCTAGTGGTCGCTTAACAGGTTTACTTGGTTCTAGTTTATCAAAACCACAGCCCTACCTCAAAATCTTTTGCAGAGTTAATTTTTCACGGAATAGCCAGAGGGATTTTTAAAAGACACTTTTCATTGTCTCCCTGTCTCAGTCAAAATCCACCATGATCCCCAGAATGAAAGCTCCCCTCTTTCCCTTATTTCCAAGTGTCCCTGTGGATCCAACCTTCTGCTCCCAACCCTCTCTCCGAATTTCGCACTTCCACCAGCCTCTAGCGTACTCCATTCTGGCCACACAAATCTTCTCCTGTCCTCACACACGTGGCTCCCACTGACTTTGTCCCTTCTGGACCGTCCTGGTGCCACCAAGTGTATCTTGGAATGGCTTGTTCCTTTATATCCTCCTAGAAGCACTTGTCCAAGAGCCTCTTTCCCTCACGCTTCTTCACTTTGCATTCCCTTACCATTCTAATTTCCTCCCAGCAATGGTGACTAACCAATGCTTTAAACACACATATGTTTACTAACTGATAATATCTCTTCCTGGATTGCAAGATCTGTGAGAGAATATCCTTTGGGTGCTAAGGAAATAACTGTTAAGTGAATAAATACAATATTGATAATATTAAATAATATATGCCTATTTTATTACTTAGAATATATTAGAACAGTTTTTAGTGAGCATCTTTAATTCCAGGAAAAGCTACCTATTTCTTCATATGTTCACGGCCATTTGATTTCTTCTTTCATAAATTATCTGTTCAAGGGTTTTGGCTATTTATTTAAACATTAGGGTTGTATTTGCTACTAATATTAAAAAGTACTTGACAATTTTTAGCCCAAGCTGTTTGGAATGGCTGAGTGTTCAGACATTACACACCATAAAAGATGAAGATAATTTAACTTCATTTTATGTTTTCCTCAGACATGATCATCAAATGCATCACATTAATTGTTTTATTAAAACTCATTTCAAAGATCTGTATCGGAAAATATTTTACACTGTGTCTGTGTCCTATAAGGTTTTGGGGCGTGTTAGCATATTAAGGTCTCGGAAAAGCCCTGAACCTAAAAAAGTAGTATAAGATCCTTTCAAATATTGTATTTTCAAATTAATTTGACCAAAATTATTCTGTGTTTTGGAAATGCAACAATATTCACTGTTCAACTATTCATGGAGTCTCATTAATTAAACAACAAATGTTGCCATTCTATAAGAAATGCAGACTCCAAAGAAAGAAACAGCTATTTAGAAGACAGCAAGAAGTCTAAGTGAAGCTTCCTACATGGAAGCAGCTCCTAACAGTTTAATCTTGTATTTTCTACTACCTTGCATTCATCAAGGCAGTAGGTTGATGAAACTATTAGAAAATGGAATACTGAAACCCCAAGAGCTGCGTAATAGGAACACAAAGGAGCCGAGGAGTGCTGGAGCCAGGGGCGGTAGGAAAAGACTCAAACGGACAGAGAAGAAAAGAGGGAAAAGATGCCACATGGCATAGTGAAAAGAAATAGGGCTTGGAGTCTGAGAAGCCTGGGCTGGAATCTCAGGTTTATTACTCGCTGGTTCTGCAACCGGGGCAAATCACTTCACTCTATGCTTCCCTTTGCAAACTAGACACAACTGTGAGTATTTCATGTATATCGCAGTAAATGGTCAGTATGGGCCCATGAAATGCCCAGCCCATTGCTTGCCAATACAGTAGGCAGCTAACAAATCGTGCTACATGAATAAAATAGTGGTAAGGGAAAGAATACCACATTAAAGTGTATTTTTGCAAAGACAATCACGAACTAATATATTAAACCACACATTCCTCTCTGACTGCACACTTTGGGGCTAAGTGTAAAAATTCATATGCTGAAAAACACGTATTGGAATAAAATAGGAAGGGAGAATGGAAAATGTTCAGCATAGGGCTCTAGGAAATGTTGAAGGCAGTAGATTTAGTTTGATTACCTGCCTTCTTCCCTTCACTCTTACCATGCAATGTATTTAACAAAACTGGCAATGGGGTAATACAATAATTTCAGTTAAAGGCAAGAAATGCTTGTAAAATGGTACTCCCAGAATACTGAGGCCCAACCATGTTGAAAATTTCTAGTGTAGTATTTACAGCAGACCAGAACAAATAACTGAACACCCTCTATCACTACCTTTATTGAAAAAAATGCGCTATGCCCTGAGATGTATAAAAGAGCTCTTTATAAATCTGTTTCTTAAAAAATACCCAGATGCAACAATAACAAAATATATTTATGGAAGTTCAAGTAGAAACCTGCAGGTACCTCTGAAAGACATCTCCAAAATATGTATTCAATTTATCTATTTCCAGGCAATTCCCTATTTCGTTTTAAAAGTGTGTATCCCACAGCTACTCACCCAGGAAAGCGCTGCAGAGCTTTCTCTATTGCTTACAACCAAATCTGTGAGAATGAAAAGAGCAGTTTTCACAGCTCTCCCCTTTATCTTCAAGGACAAACTCCAAAGAGCTGTTAAACCTTCAAATGAATCAGGCCAAAGCCAGCAAACTGTTTTCATAAAAAGACAAGCAAACCCATGAGTCTTTAAAAGAAAAACCCTGAAAAGGACTGAAAATGAATATTAAACAAAGACCCCAAAGGGCAACCAAATGCAGTCAGGAATAACAGACGCACATCTTATTGGGTGCTATTTACCCCCTGTGCCTTGTACAATGTGACATTCTTGACTGTTGTCCATGTAGGCAATTGGTATGAATGCAATTTTATGAGGGTCATTCCAAGAGCAGCCCCCCTGGCTCCGAAATTTAAGCCACTAAGTGGAACTGGCAAAGAAATGCTTAAACCTCTCTACCTAAAGCCATTGAACTGCTATCTCTTTTCCCAAAGTTCAGATGACATGTCACAGTTGAAGGCCCCATGGCAGTCAGGGGAGAGGCTGCCAGGGACCATGTGCACCTGCAGAAACAATAAGAGGGAATTATTCTTGATAACCAGCAGCAAACGAACATCTCAGGACAGGCTATCTCTATCGTACTCGAGTCAAGTCAACCAGATAAATGCTGAGCTTCCACCTGTTCATGATCGAGAAGCGCAGGGGAATGAGCAGAGTCACGCCTCTCTGGTCTCCAACGGAGACTTCCCACAGGTTCCCACTGTTTTCACAGAGAAAAAACTAGAAGCACACAGTATTCCTTTAGGTTCCAGATTTTTGGCAGATAATGTAGGAGGTTATATGGTTGGGCCATTTATTCATTAAGGAACTATGTACCAAGCCCTAATAAATAATAATTTTATCCATAATAAATGGCTAAAATATATTTTGAGATGTTTGTGACTACAGATTTTTATGGTCATAAAAATGTAAAACTTTTGTTACAGCCATTTAAAATGTTATAACAGGTGAATTATATACTGAACACCTTCCTAAAGCTCCCTTTGTGAACTTCCGGAGGTCAGTACTTATGACCTCAGGAAACATAAACAGTGATGTGGGGCACGCTGCCACGCTAAATAACAAAACTAAGTGTGTAAGAAAGAAAAGGGAACAAAAGGGAATAATCCCAAGTCAGTAGGGTGCAAAGAGGATTTACCGTCATACTCAGAAGTCCCCACCTATTGGCATTAAAACCTTTGCCATGGTGACAAGGGGAGGATAGGTCCCAGGGCAGAGCGTGTGTATCTGATGGGGATGAGATGTGTGAACAGAGCCATCCCGTCCTCCATGCTGCAGACGGAAAGTCATGGTGTAGCAAGAGAAGCATAATTATTTAGTGTAAAGTGAGTAAAAAACCCAGGAGAACCATCTAAGAGGGTTGAAAGTTACTGTATCTAGAAACAAAATTCAGAAGGGAAGTACTGAAGGGAGTATTGCTATTTTCCAACAAGCTCTGGGGGTGACCTGACTTTTAGAACATGGGTATGTATGACAGATAAAAATCTGAAGTGAAAAGCAATAACACCATGTGTAAAAATAGTTTTGTCATATTAGAATAGTGTAATAACACTATAATAACATTAGAAAAAGTAGTAAAACTGTATATAAAAGTAGTGAAAAATTATTAATTAGTAATACTTAATTAACGATATTTATATAATGCAACTGCATACCATTAAAAATTGTGTTGAGAAGAAAATCTTAAGGCCCAGACAAGCGCAGAAAATGCGTATCAAAGGATAGGCTATACAGATATGCATGAAACCTACTTTTTGTATGATTTACCTGTGTGTGCGGAAGAGGGAGAGCAGAGAGAGACTGATTAAGAAATACATCAAAAGATTTAATAATTATCTCTATGTGATGAAATTATTTGTGATTCTAAATTGTATTATTTATATGTTTAGGTATTTTTCAATTTTCCGTAATAAACATGTTGTATTTATATTGAGAAAAATACTTCTCAAAATGAACAAAACTGTGAAACAAGATGAAAGTGTATGACTGTTCTGTTGTGTCGATAGTTTCAAATTTCAAGTCTACTAAATTCAGAGGTGAGGAGCAAAACTTTAGACAAGCAAACGATTGTCTGGGGAGCCAGCATGAGTGACATTGGAATCAATTAATGGCCAGAATATAATTAAAGGTCAACCATCCAATTAAAAGACACAATTTCACAAGGAAGTCTACTGAGTAAGTGCTTCTGAGAAAAAGCTAAGGAAGGAAACCATGGGTTCCAGGGCTAGTAAAGAGCCCCATATGGTTAGGCTAAATTCAACATAATTGTGAGTCATTTATATTGCATTTCCTGCTAAGCCAGCCATTTCTCCTGATATGCACCACATGTAAGTATTTGGTATTTATTTATGTATTCACTAAAGCCTTGAATGAAACCAGCCAGTGCCCACTTACCTCATTAATAATTCATTTAATTGTTCTTCAATAGCAGTCTGTTTACTCTGCTTTTTACAAAGCACATTTTTCTAATATGAACACTCTGCATCTGCTGTGAGGATATACAGCCTTTTCCAGGTCTGTTTACCAACAAATGAAAAATATGAGCAGTTGATATTTTCTGTCTCTCGATGTCTCACATCGATGTCCTGAATGTGTAATTTATCTCTACCACATTATGGCACCAACATCTACATTTGTTTTTCTTTAGTCTAAAATATTCTTTTCCTGTTATAATGCTTCACACAGTAAAATGTATGTACATAGTGGGGAGAAAGCACACAAAGTTGAATCTGTCTTCATGTTTGTGCTGAGGCTGCAGTTCACAACTTTAGAGTTTGTGTTTTGTGCTGAAATGGCTAGCTTCTCCTGGAATGATATAGCTTCCATTTCCACAAAGAAACTCTCAAAATATTTTTCTCTTGACGTTCATGACAATACAAACATCTGACTTTCCTTTTAAATTGAGTTTCTCCTTATCAGTTTTTTTTTTGTAGCCTGTTTTTTTCTCTAAAAATATCTTAATTGGTTTACTTTGGACTATCTCAAATTTTCTTTCTTATTTCAGATTACACATTTTCATGGGTTAATCTGATTTACTCCAGGACTTCTGTTACTATATATACACCACACACACGTGCGCGCGCGCGCACACACACACACACGCCTTTTCTCTCTCCCCTGAGTTCCAGGACCAGCTGCCTCCTAGACTTCTCAAAGTGGATGTCTTCTAGGGACCTGGAGCCTAACACATCCTGAAAGGAATCGTGGCCCTCTCACATAAAAAGATTTCGTTACTGGTGTTTGCTTTCTTGGTAAATTGCACCACCTCTCCCAGCTGGGAGTCATTCTTCAACTCACCCCCCATCTTCTTTAACATCTATATTAAAATATCAACGTTACTATTGGTTTCAACTTCAAATTCTATCATGAATATTTTCTTCATTTCCTTTATCACCATTCTGAACACCGCAATCACTTTCCAGGATTGTATGCAGTGTTCTTGCAAGGACGGAACCTCCATCATTTCCCCTGCAATCTTATTCCACACTGCTCTCAGGGTCTGTTAGACTAGGTGAGGCATCCGCATGTGAGTTTCCATAGTTTTGTTTACCTACTCCATCACAGAACTCACTGAAAGCTAAGATTTTATGCATGACCTGCATAAAAATATTTGTATAAATGTATTAGTGAGTATATACCGCTCCATGAACTAATATACCACACAAGTATATCAACGTTTAAGCCAGGCACCATGTTCCCTTGTTACTCCTGTACTCTCAAGAGCAAGCATTGTTCCTGGCTCACAGCAGACCCTCAATAAAGAATATGTTATGTTAAAAGAATGAATAAATTAAATAATTCATATCACAATTTAACTGGAGTTATTTGGGAAAATAATATTTCCAGTATTGTCCTGAATTTGAGAGATAGATTAGAGACTTTCTTACAATGCATTGTGGACTAATTTCTTATACTAAAATATTAGTTGGTGTTTATGTTAATTCAGAAGTTGGGACTTTTGAAAAGCAGGTAAATTTGACTGCCATGGGAAAATGGTAAACCCCTCAGAGTGCAAAGACCACACCTACCAATGGTGTTCTCATAGGTAAAGACGTAGGCTCTTCTCCAAACCTAGCCCCTAAACATTGTTTTAACTGGGACAGTTCAAGTCTCTCTTTGAATGAGATAATAGGACAAGATCCCTGCCAAATTATAAAATTCCAGAATGTTATTGCATTTTTTGAGGTTTTCTTCATTTTATCATCAGCTGTTCTCAAATGAGAATGCAAATGTGGCATAATAACTATAAGTCAAAGAAGCCACCTTCGAGATATTTTGAGTTTTAAATGCTCAACATCACTAACTATCAGAGAAATGCAAGTCAAAACCACAAAGAGCTATCATCAGAATGGCTACTGTTAAAAAAAAATGTTGGTGAAGATGCAGAGATGAGGGAACTTTCACACCTGTTGGTGGGAATGTAAGTTAGTACAACTTTTATGGAAAACAGTATGGATGTTTCTCAAAGAACTAAAAATAGAACTACGATTTGATCCAAAAATCCCACTACATGGTATCTTCCCAAAAGAAAATAAATCATTATACCAAAAAGATGCCTGCCCTCATGTGCTTATTGCAGCACCATTCATAATAACAAAGACATGGAATCAGCCTTTGGTTTGACTTCCAATGGAGTGTCCATTACTGGACTGCTGGACAAAGAAAATGTGGTATATATAGACCACGGAATACTACTCAGCCATGAAAAAGAATGAAATCATGTCTTTTGCTCAACACGGATGGAACTGGAGGCTACTATCTTAAATGAAACAAACCAGAAACAAAGTCAAAAACCACAAGTTCTCACTTATAAGTGGGAGCTAATTCATGTGTATATAGGACATACAGTACAAAATGATAGACATTGGGGGCTTGTAAAGGTATGGACTAGGTGATAGGAAAGTACCTAACGAATAACAACTTAAACTATTTAGGTGATGGATACCCTAAAAGCCACAACTTCACCACTATGAAATCAATGTATGTAACAAAACTGTACTTGTACTCCATAGATGTATATAATTAAAAAATGTTTACAGCTTACCAGAAGAGTCTAGTTAAATTTACAAAATAACCCCCATCAGTATCAACCAGCAAAAGGAAGGCAACAGAAACAGAGAGAAGGTGGGTGGGGACAAAGACAACCTTTGGAAACAGACGACCCCTCGGTGAATCCCAGCTCTCAGATTTCACTACCTGTGTAAACTTGGGTAATAATATTCAGGTCAAATGTCATTTCGCTTTGAGATGAGACTCAAGTGGATGCCTTCTTGAAACCTGTTGTTGTGAAGATTTTCCTTTTATTGGTGACTTTCCATATCATTCTTCACAATCTCAGTTTGAAAGTCTCCAACACGCTGCCCTCCTATACTTTCACTGCCTATTAAACCCTGTGCATAGTTGGTAACAGAAATGATAACATGTGTTCTTTCTCTCCCCTGGGCTTCACTAATAAGTTTTCTCAGCTTTTATCTGCATTTTATGGCACACCATATTTGTGAGAAAGTTTTTGTTGTTGTTGTTGTTGTTTTAGTGTCCAAGATCAAATCTGTTTGCAGAATCTTGTGTACTCTAGGTCCCTCTTAGGACTGCATCAGGCATCAGAACACTGCCGTGTCTGTGTGTTGGGAAGGGTCAAGGTCAGATGAGCTTATCCAAATGCTCTGGGCAATGCTGGGCTCAGCAGGCAAGTTCTAGGCACAGTCTGTAAAGGTCACTATAGGATGCACTCGGCCTGGAGCCCTGAAACCCTTTACTATCTCATTTATTGGTTTCATTATTTAAGCATCCATCAACAGATAAATGAAAAAAAAAAAGGTGTGTGTGTGTGTGCACGTGTGCACACATGCACAATGGAATATTATTCAACCACAAAAAAGAATGAAACCCTGACATTTGCAGTAACATGGATGGAACTACAGGTCACTATATTAGGTAAAATTATTAGGTGAAATCAGCCAGACACAGAAAGACAAATATCACATGTTCTCACTCACATGTGGGAGCTAAAAAATGTTGATCTTATGGAGGTAGAGAGAAGAATGGTGGCTACCAGGGGCTGGGAAGGGTGGGAAAGAAGACAAAAAGAGATTGATTAATAGGTACAAACAAACAGTTCTCATGTCACCTCCCCCTTCCTCTTTCCCTTCCCAGCTTCTGTGAACCACCAATCTACTGTCTGCCACCAGGAGTTTCACTTTTTCAGCCCCCACATATGAGTGAGAACATATGGCATTAAAAGTGCTTATACTTCTTTCTGTAATGACTAAAGGACTTTTAGTAAAAACTTTAGGTTAAAACTTCAAAGATTAAATATCAGGTGGAAATGAACACATAAATAAAGAATGTTTCTAGTAAAAATATTTTCACTGCCCCAGAAAATAAATGAAATTTAAAAAGCCAAAATGATTTTTTAAAAAAAGCAAGTTATCATTAAGGATTTTCTGTCAGCCAAGAAGCAGAAGATATGGAATAGACTTATAAGTTTTCTAAAAGTAACAGAAGCAAGAGGCATATGATGGTGTTGTCAATGTGACTATAAGTTTGGTGGTAGAAATAAGATAACTTTGCCAGGAAACACAAGACAAAGGAGAGAAAATATCTGTAAGAGCGCCCACCACAGAACTCTCTTAAGGAGCTGTGAGAAATAGGACCAGCGCAAATTGCTGCTTTTTCACCCTTTTACTGCTTCTCAGAACCGGCAGATATGGACACAAAAATACAGTTAGGTAGAAGGAGTACATTCTAGTATTTGATAGTGTAGTGGGGAAATTATAGTTAGCAATGCTTTACTATATATTTCAAGCTAGAAGAGAAGAATTGAAATCTTCCCCACACAATAAAAGATAAATGTTTGAGGTGATAGATATCCCAGTTACCCTGATCTGATCATTACACATTGTTATACATGAATCAAAATACAACATGTATCCCCAGAACAAGTACAACTACTATATGTCAATGAAAAAGTATAAGACTTTTTGTCTACCAAATTATTTCCAAATTGTTTACTTTTATATTCCATATCCCTAGAGCAGTCCAATTAAATTGAATTCAAATAAGTTTTTTTTTTTTTTTTTTCCGGTGAGACGGAGTCTCACTCTGTCCCCCAGGCTGGAGTGCGGTGGTGTGATCTCAGCTCACTGCAAGCTCCGCCTCCCAGGTTCACACCATTCTGCCTTAGCTTCCCAAGTAGCTGGGACTACAGGTTCCTGCCACCACGCCTGGCTAATTTTTTTGTATTTTTAGTAGAGATGGGGTTTCACCATGTTAGCCAGGAAGGTCTCTATCTCCTGACTTTGTGATCTACCCACCTCGGCCTCCCAAAGTGCTGGGATTACAGGCATCAGCCACCGCGCCCGGCCCAAATATGTTCTTCATCACACTTTGTTCACCTCATTTCTTTCATATAATACTCTCTCATTTCCTATCTCAAAGGACATAGGAAATGCTACATTTCTCCTGAGTCACGTCTTACCTTGCCAATGATTTAACAAACAGTATATAATAACACATGCCAACAAGACAAAACACCAAAAGTACAGGAATAGTATTATAAATACAGCAGAATGATGTGTGTGTTTTGTAAAACAGTAATTCCTCTCACATCTACATAAACACAACCGATAACTATTCACACTTTAACACAGAATTCTGTAATTCTGCTGAAACATCTGTTCTAGCTACACAGTTCTTAAAGCAGAAATCTTTAGAAGATGTAGATGTTACTCTTTTTTCTTTTTAACAGACTACAATAATCAAGAGAAGATAGTCCACAAAATCTTTGTCAAAGAGTGATTTTCATTTGGCAAGTCCTTTCATTTGGCTCAGGCTTTCTAAATTAAATTATTTAAAAGTTCAGATTTCATAATATCTTCATTGAAAATGATAAAAAGCTAAAAAATAAATTACCTAACATTTCTATTAATATTAAAGTAGCAAAATGTAGCAGTTGTAATAGACACAATATTTTAAAAGAAATAAGGGTGTCAAGAATTCTGAAAGAAGAAAAAGATATTACACTAAATCATACATCAGGAATGTGCAATATTCTATATCTGATATTTTTCTGAGTCCTCAAAATGTAATATTCTGATATTATAACATGCTTTTTGAAGATGGCTTTAAGATGAAATGATTCTTTAAATTTAAATGGTACGAATATTGTATTTTGTGGAGCTTGATCTATTTTTTTTTTTTTTTTTTTTTTGAGACAGAGTCTCGCTCTCTCCCCCAGGCTGGAGTGCAGTGGCGTGATCTCAGCTCACTGCAAGCTCCGCCTCCCAGGTTCATGCCATTCTCCTGCCTCAGTCTCCCGAGTAGCTGGGACTACAGGCGCCTGCCACCACGCCCAGCTAATTTTTTTGGTACTTTTGATAGAAACAGGGTTTCACAGTGTTAACCAGGATGGTCTCGATCTCCTGACCTCGTGATCTGCCTGCCTCTGCCTCCCAAAGTGCTGGGATTACAGGCGTGAGCCACAGTGCCCAACCAGAGCTTGATCTGTTAACAAGCATGCCACTCAACTCCCCACGATGAGTTCTAAATTGAATAAAACATACACTGTCATCCACATCTAACAGCTAGTGTGACAGTCATGTCTATTCTTCTAATGGAGTCAAAAGATAAACAAGAGATCATTGATGACTGAAGTTGAAAGACCAGCATTTCTCCATCTGCCTGTGCACATGGGAATGACTTGTTCCTTTTCTCTTCCCTTTAGCTGAAAAGAATGCGTGAAAATCAAGCAATATTAGAACTGAACAGTCCTGATAGTCCTGATAACAGTGATCTCTTACAGATGTGTTTCAATAAAAAGTCACTGGTGGTAAAATATGCTCTGAAAAACAACTTCTACCTAGGGGACACATACCTCGGGCAAATCCGCACACGACACTGGTTACTGACTTACAGGAAACAAAATTTTAAAAAATACAATTTGAACCAAAAAAACCCCAAAAAACCCAATAGTCAAGAGTTTTAGTTTATTCAGACTACTATAGTAAAATACCTTAGACTGGGTGGCTTATAAACAACAGGTATTTATTTGTCACAGTTCTGGAGGCTGGATGTCCAACACCAAGTCGCCTGAAGATTTGGTGCCTGGTGAGAGCTTTCTGGTTCACAGATAGCATCTTTTTGCTGCCTCTTTGCATGACAGAAGGGGCCAGCTAGCTCTCTGTAGTCTGGGGGAATAATCTCAATTAGAAGACCTCTATCCTCACGACTATCACCTCCCAAAAGGCTCTCCTAATACTATCGCCTTGGAGCTTAGAATTGCAACCCATAAATTTTCAGGGACACAAACATTCAGACCATAGCATTCAGGCACTGCATCACATACATATCCGCAGGACTCTGTTTGTAGCACTGCCCTCATATGAAGTAGCTATGTGGTCTGATGGTGCAGTGAATATGTTAGTATAACTAAATGAAACACTGAAAAATAATCAAACTTTAAAATTAGCTTGGTCAGAAAAACAACTTTAAGTGTGACTGTAAGCCTTTAGATAGCCTCTGATCTATCTCTACCTTCAAACCATCAAGGATGTGTTAGAAACTCCTGTTATAAATGATTCTCCTGCATTAGGAATAAAATATTCTGTAGCCAACTCAAAGATCAAAACTTCAAAGCACTGCTCTCATGGTGAATTTATCACAGACATAATGTGCTCGGAAGTGCATAAATATATTTCTCTCAGAATTTTCCTAGCAATAAATATCCTATTAAAATGCTTTTATGAACCATGCTAAAATGTTCATTTTTGTTCAATAAGTAGAATTTGCCTTTTGCACTCTAGGTTCCTGAGAACTGTTGAAGTTACTATTAAAAGTTAAATTTATTATTATATTTCTAATCATCGTTTTAGAAATTTGCAAAAATATCAAAAGCAATCATGGCATTCTATTTCAATATCTTCCTTGTAATTTAAAGAATAGATACACCAAGGGATATTGAATAAATTTTAGTACAGCCTTGCAAGCTGTTATATTAAGCCATCCTATAGACTGTGTTGTAAAACAGTGTAGATACCATACATAAACTCCATCAAATTATCCATAGACTCTATGAATGGTTAATTATGTGTCAGCTTGACTGGGCTATGGATGCCAAGAGAGTTGGTAAAACATTGTTTCTGGTTGTGTCTATGAGAGTGATTCTGGGGAGATTAGCATTCAGATCCGTAGACTGAGTACAGAATGCCCTCATCCTTTCATTTTCTTTTGTTTTTTCTATATTTTCCAATGCTTTTAAAATAAATGTGAATTCCTTCTGTAATTAGAAAAGCAAACATCTTACCAAAAGAACTTTCAAAAATTAAATATAAGTGCTTTACAATATTAATGTAAATGATCCAACTTTTAAAATTTCCTCTAATAAAATATAAATGAAAACTATTATCTTGAAAAGCACTTTTTAAGAGGGATTATAATTTATCAAAGATAAAAGCATAAATAAAGGAACAGAGTAAATTACAGAAAGTTGTTCTTAGACCTTGGGCATAGATGGTACAGATGTGTTTCTCAAACTTATTAAACCCAGGTAATAACGTCATTTGGGCCGGGCTCGGTGGCTCAAGCCTGTAATCCCAGCACTTTGGGAGGCCGAGACGGGCGGATCACGAGGTCAGGAGATCGAGACCATCCTGGCTAACACGGTGAAACCCCGTCTCTACTAAAAAATACAAAAAACTAGCCCGGCGAGGTGGCGGGCGGCTGTAGTCCCAGCTACTCGGAGGCTGAGGCAGGAGAATGGCGTAAACCCGGGAGGCGGAGCTTGCGGTGATCCTGCCACTGCACTCCAGTCCCGGCGACAGAGCGAGACTCCGTCTCCAAAAAAAAAAAAAAAAAAAAAAAAAAGTCATTTGTCCACATTTGTATCAGACGCCTATGAAATGCTGCAATGTAGACATTTCTCATACATAATTCAAAGGATTTTATGTAAAATTATAGAAACTTCATAAAGTACATATTTTTGAGTTGTATGCTTTTATACTGAAAGAGCGTTTTTTCTTCTACTGAAAAATAAGTCCAGAAAAGAAAATCTTAACCATCAATATTGGAAGTCTTTAAAAATGTGAACAATGTTATAATACATTAACTCATACGTTATGTGAAAATACAAACCTTTTATTTTCATGTGTAAACACCTTATATTGAGTAGAAAAATAAAATTAGAGAGCTCAGTGACAATAAAAAATCATGGACAATCGAGACCATCCTGGCTAACACGGTGAAACCCCGTCTCTACTAAAAATACAAAAAAACTTAGCCGGGCGTGGTGGCGGGTGCCTGTAGTCCCAGCTACCCAGGAGGCTGAGGCAGGAGAACCCAGCCTGGGTGACAGAGCGAGACTCCGTCACACACACACACACACACACACACACACACACACACACACACACA